>NW_022631002.1:12747647-12944474 GCF_010015895.1 Lontra canadensis
GGCGGGCCGCGGCTGGGCGGCGCGGGCCATGGCGCGGCGGGGCGGGCGGGCGGCGCGGGGGGCGCGGCGCGGGCAGCTGGCGGCGCGGCCTCGGCGCGGGGACTGGAGCGCCGGCGGTAATCCGAGCCGCCGCGGCTCGGGCGTCACGTGGGCGCGGCAGAGGGAGGACCGCGGCGGGGGTGGGGGGCGGGGGCTGTGGGAAAGGCCGGCCGGGCGCAGGCCCATTCAGCGCCGGAGCCGGGCTTTGAAATCCGAGCCCGGGCGCAGCCGGACTGGCCCGGCGAGCGGGGCCGGCGGGCTCGGGCGCCGCTGTGGGCTGGGGGCGGTGCTGGGGCGGGGCCCGCGGGGCTGCCTGGCGGGTGGAGCCCGGGAGTTGGGTGTCTGCCCCCCACCCCGGGAAGGGGCTCGGCACCCCATTCCAGCCTGTGGTCTCGGGCCGGGGTCTTCAGGCGCTTTTAGAGATCGGGCGGTGGGCTGGACTCCCCTGGGGGGCGTCCCGCGGGCGCAATACACGACACACAGCGGGGGGAGGGGGCGTGGGGTGTCGCCCGCCTTGGGACGTTCCATCCCAGGCAATGATGAGTCCGCACGGTCCTCCAAAAGCTCTTTGGATGCTTTTCCAAGCGGGGCCGAAGCCACTCGCATTGGGGGGTAAGGGAGGGGGCAGGATGAGCTTTTGGGGTGTCGTGACCGGGTCGGGGCAACCTGCTTACTTGGCAGCGGGGGCCGGTGTCAGACCAGCGGGGCAGAGGTGGGCTACCGGCCCCAGTCCCCGACGCCTGGGCGCACGCCGTGTTCACGTGGACGACGGGCGGCGCGTACTGCCCTTCGTCCTGGAGACTCCAGGCGGGGAAACCCACCCTCCCTGAGAGGCACAAACTCATTCTCCCCCACCTCGGGCGCCTTCAATGAGAACCACCTGGGTGCTCATTAGGCCACTCAAAGGCTCCCCAGAGCTGGAGTCTGGTGGACTCAGGCCCACGCGTGTGCTACTGCGGCTTATTTAGCCAAACCAAGGTGGGCACCTGAGATGCTTCCTCAGTCCCTGCCCTTCCATTTCCAGCGATGTGCAGCCTGTAGGGCATGCCCTTTCATTCAGAAACTCAAGGTTTGGTTTCCCTGTTCAAAGGGGACGTGGCTGCATTCCCCAGGGGAATCTGGGTGGAAAAGTCAGGTGCCAGGGAAAGTAGGGTTCAGTTCCTTGGTGGTCTCCAGGAAGGGGCGGGTCCCAGTGGTGAGAGTGGGACCCAGAAGACACCCATCAGGGAACCGTCAGGTGACCAGCCTCCAGGTGTAGCCAGCACTCCTTGGGGCAACATGGTCCTGGAGCAGCTGTGGGCATCAGGCAGGCAGAGAGCCGGTGCCAGTGGGAAGGAGCAAGCATGTGCGGCTGAGTTTCCCGTCATTTCTTTATTGGGGCAGGGGGTGTGTCATTGATACGGACTTCCGGGCTGGTCCCTGTTTGCAGACAGGTACGCATACTCCAGTGTGTGCACACATAGCACGAGGCCAGAGCTCTGGCGGGCTGGAGAGGTCAAGCTCTTTTACAAGAGGATGTTAGAAAGAGACTGGTCCCAGAGAATGGGTGGTGTCTGAGGCTTCGGCCGCACCCCGGTGGGAAGCCGGCTACCTGAGCACCAGGGTGCAGCTGCCAGCAATGGGGGCCCAGAGGGCTGGGCTGTGTGAGGAGTTTGGGTGGCCAGCCTCTGTGTCCCTACCCCGAGCTGGTGGCCAGGCCCGGCCCTGCCCTTGAGGCAGGTGTTTGAGCTCCTCAGGGAGGGGGCCTGAAGACCCTGAATGCTCCATGGGGCCACTTCTTGGGCCCTTCTCCATGCCAGGACCGTCAGAGGACAACCCTCCGGTCCAGGTGATCCCCACGCCCACTCCGCTGGTGCCTAACTTCCAGGTGCTTCTTCTGGACCTTCTCAAAGTGCTGCAGCAGCTCTGCGTAGTCGATGCTGGGGGAATCCGCTTTCTGCGCCTTGGGGGCTGCTTGTGAACTGTCTCTGGGGAAGAAGAAGGGCTCAGCATCAGTCTCAGCAAGCCCGGGAGGGAGCTGGGGGCCAGGTGGCACCGGGCATAGAAGGGCCGGGGTCAGGGCAGGGCCACAGGCTCACGGACCTCAACCTTGGGGAGTACGTCTTCCTCAAGCCCGGGATCCCTTGCCCAACGGTCAGCCCCAAGGCAGGGGAGCCCTGTGAACATCCCCTCCCCCTCAAATGCTGGGACCAGTCAACAGTGCTGCTTGGATATGGTCTTCAGTCTGTGGGCTGGCAATGGGGCCCAGAGCAGGCATCGCATCGGGAAGCATTTCCTGTTTACGACTGGCTCCCTTTGGGGTGAAAGCCAGGGCTAGCAGCCAGCCAGGAAGCCAGCTGGGGCCTGGAACAGGGTCCAAGGAGAAGGGGGAGGAGGCAGCCTGGACCTTTCTCTGGGGCAGGACTAGGCCTGCAGACAACAAGGATTGTCTACTGCTGAAGAGACTATACTGGGCCTTTAGCTTGGCAGGACATCGATTTTTGAGTGTTGAGGTCCAAAGGCCTGTGGTCATTTTCTGTCCCTGAGGGAGAAGAGCTGGTTTCACCACCGGGCATGCTGGCGGTTCCTACAACTCCTGTTGTTACCATCCCCTCCCCCTGCTCTGTACGGTTGCACAGGTCGTGCAGAGCGCAGCTACAATGTGCCTGACGCTCCCTAGGGTCGTGCAGGGTAATAGCCCTGTTCAGCTTGCCCCAGGGACTAGATCCCCTGGGGCCCTGCCCTGTTTATAAGCACCCCTCCAGAGAATCTCCTGGAAGTCTGCTTCTCTCTCAACTGAGCCTCCCTGGCTTAGGAAACAGATCTGTGTGGGCTGGAAAAATATTTGCTTCTATCCCCTGAAGCCTGGTGGCCCTAGTAAGGGGGGAGTCTCATGAAGGTTGTGGGCTGTTCATGAGAATCCTTGGGCCCCCTGAGTTCATGGACAGACCCCAATATTGAGGCGCAAGAACTGAGCACACAAGCTAGATAAGCCGGGATCCAACTGGAATACGACCACTTCCTAACCACTGGACCTTGGACCCATGGCTCAGTTTCCTCCTCTATAAAGGGGGACGGCCACAGAAGCCACTCCATGGGGTAGGTGTGAGGGTTCCCTCAGATTCGACACCGAAGAGCTTAGCCTGGTGCCCAGCCCCAGCTTGATGGGCGGCCAGCGTGGCTACAACCCTGGTCTTCTGAGGCGAGGCCAGCTGGGGCCCAGCAGCTCAAGGCCGCCTGTATATCTGCGGCTCAGTCCACTTGGCGGGGAAAACGATGGCACTTCACCCAAAGGAAAGCCTCCCCAATAAGCTTGGCCCCTGACAGGCCTCTCTGACCACTCACCTGGCTGCTGAGGCAGGACCAGGGGTGGTGGGACCCCTTCCCATGGTTAGGACGGGGCTGGAGCTTGGAGGTGGCCCCTACCTACTCAGTGTGCTCCCCTCCTGCTGAAGGCACCCTAGACAGTGGCGTGGCCCCTGCTTTCCTGGGCCTCAGGCAACATCGGTTCAGCAAAGACCAGCAGGAGCCGCCTGGCTCTGGTGGGGGCAGGCCGCGGGCAGCATTCTGAACTCCAGCTCCTGTGTTCGGCTCCCCTGGGAACAGGGAAGGGGGCTCCCTGTCACAGTAGCTCTGCGGTCCCGGTGTCACCGCCCTGAGAGAATAACCTGGGCCTCTGGGGAAGCCGAGGGACACCCTGTGGCTTAGAGCTCTCGCTAGGGAGGGGCCAGGCGCAGCCCCAGCCCCGCAGGCAGAGATTTGGGAGACCTGTGGGCCTGGGAACATGCGCCCAGACGGGACACTGCAGTACGTGCCTAGGCGTCCGTGGGTCTGTATGCCGCTCCCCTCGACACTAATGGCAAGCCCCGGCGTCAGGTCCAGAGGTAGGACTGAGATTAGGGGTTTCCGTGGAGATGCCAGCAGTGGCAGCCAACCTGGGGGATCTGCCCAGAGGTGGCTGGGGCAGCGTGTGGGGGTGGGGAGGAGTGGGCCACACCTTGTGCTCCCTGGGCCCTCGGTGACACGGCCTCCCTCCCTGGACCCCTCCTGGCCTGAGGTCTTCTGTGGGGGGAGGGGGAGTGGGGAGGAGCGTGTCCCATGAGGGTAGGGTAGGTCTCCTCTGAGCATGTGGGCCAAGGCTCCTCTCCCTGCCTGTCACAGTGGGTACGGCTGCTGCGCAAGCCCTTCCTGCTCTGTTGACAACACCCCGTGGGCAGTCAGTGGCTGGGGGACACCCCACCAGCAGCGGAGATGGGATTCCAGAACCCAAAGCTGGCCCTCTCTCCTGCCACCCCCACCCATGCACCTGTGACCAGCTTTTTGCTTCAGAGGTTCCCTCCTGCGTCACTGAGATGGTTTCTGGGGAGTGGCCTGGAAGCCTGAGCGTGGCCAGGGTCTCCGAGCCCTGCTGGCGCCTTGAGCACACAGAATGAGGGATGGGGGAGGGGTACAGAACCCCCCACCCCCAGCTGTTCCTGGCTTGGAGGCCTGTCAGGCAACCCAAAGCTGTCTTCCAGCTGCCTGCCCCTCCCAGGGCTGAGACTGTCCCTGTCTCCCTCTCGTGGGTGTGAGCTGTCCCTCTGTGCCCAACCCTGCAATCTGACCCCTCCCCCAGCTGTTCTTGGGGCCCCCTCCCCGCCCAATGCCTCCTTGCGCGTATCTGTGCCAACTCTTCCAGGGTCCCTGCGAAGAAAGGCTGGGCACCTGGGGCCTTGAAGGCTAGGCCGAGCCTCAAGCATCCATTTAACCCAAATGCTCATTTACTAATGAAGAAACCGAGAACCAAGAGACAGATCTGAGGTCACACAGCAAATCTTGAGCAGAGCTGGGATCAGATCCTAGTCCAGGGGGCACCTGGGTGGCTCAGTGAGTTAAAGCCTCTGTCTTCGGCTCAGGTCATGATCCCAGGGTCCTGGGATCGAGCCCCACATGGGGAAATCTCTGCTCAGCGGGGAGCCTGCTTCCCCCTCTCTCTCTGTCTGCCTCTCTGCCTACTTGTGCTCTGTTTAAAAAAAAAAAAAAAAAAAAAAAAAAAATCTTAGATCCTAGTCCAGGCCTGTGACCTGCCCACTGACCTGAGAACCCAGAGGTCTCAAACCCTTGGCCCAAGACTCCCTTGACTCTGACCATGGGACGCTTAGGGAGAATCCTTTATCCCCAGCTTCCCTCCCTCTGCACACTTGTACCCGGGCCTGGAGCATGCCGTGAGGGCTCCTACTACCGTGAGCTTTACATCCCCACCCCCACAAGATATCGTGGGCAGAGCTCTGATAGGCATATGGCCCTCAGCAGTGCAGGGTCTGGAAGGCGGGCTGTTTGGGGGTGGGGACCAGAACCAAAGGTCACAGGAAGGAGCCCTTCCTGCCTCCTTCTCCCCTCTTCGCCAGCTGCCCTTTTCCTCCTAAGTGCTTGCCAGGTGACCCTAACACCCACTGGACAGTAGAAAGGCTGGTGTAGAGGCCAGGCCAGGGACACTACGGTGTGGCTTCAGGGCCTGAGTCCCAGGAGCTGGAGGTATCCCCACCAGGGGCATCCAATGGGTCCGCAACTCCCTGCTCCCTGGGGATCACTCAGGCATCACTAGGAGCAGCCGGGACTGTGCCCAGCTCTGCCTCCCAGAGCACCGCTGTCTGGGAAAGTGGGTGGGGTAGGCAGGAGCTGGGCCTTGGCCAGGGTGGGGGGTGGGGGCACACCTGCCGGGGGCTCAAGCCCCTCCAGCCGGTCTAGGTAGCCAGCCTGTCAGGTGGTCTGCAACCAGCCTCTGGAGAGGCCAAGCTGGACGGGAGGGGTGGTGGGAGCCTAAAGCCAGTGCCACAGAGGGCACAGGGGCTTGGGTCCGGGGCCCTGTTAGGCTGCCCATTCCAAGGCTGCCCGCACCAGCCCCAGGGGCCGAAGCCTGAGGGCCTTCATGAGAGCGAGGTGCCAGGCCTGCCAAGTGGCTCTAACAGCCTGGGAGGGAACTCTAGACACACAGGGCATCTGATGCAAGCTGCGTGCTCTCCATTCAGCGTAAATCTCCTCAGTGGCTCTGCTGGTTTCCATGGCGACCTGACAAGTGAAATTTTCCATCTCGGATGCCAGATGCCTGTGGATGAGGCAGAGCCTGCAAGGGTTACCAAATATAGACACAGCCCCGCAGGCTCTGGGGGCCGGGCCAGCCGTGGGTTTGGGATGGGAGCCGGGCTGGACAGCCCACTCCCCGGGGGCCACAGCCCTCCTGCCTGGAGGCGGCCATGCTGGGACTCGTGGTGGCGGTGTGCCCAGGACCTGCACTTCCCATGGGCAGGACCCTAGCGGGGTAGCTGCGGATGCAGCCTGCCTCCCGTCCCATCCAGGATAGGCTTCGGAAGGCCGCAGTGAGGCTGGGGTCTTTCTGAGGCCCAGGCTGGAGCCTTTGCCATAGACCGAGGAGAGGGCCACCCAAGGCCGGGCTCTCATGCCTATCTGCATGGGACTGGGTGCTTGTCTCTGGCCTAGGATGTGAACTGAACTCCCTCCACCTCGTCCTGCCAATGGCTTTCCTCCAGGGGCATCCGTCTGGGTGACTCTGGCATGCTCTCTTATTTTTTGACTAACTCAACCCTGACCGTGTGGAGGAGGTATCGTTAGCCCGTGCCACCTTGTAAACCGTCCTGGAGTCCCTCCTCCTGAGGCCCTGAGAGGCCCGAGGGCTGGTGGCAGTGGGGTGGCCGGTCTCCACGGTGCCTGGGGGCTGTGGTTCCGAGGTGAGGGAGACCCCTCTGGGCCTGACCCCTCTGGCCAGCCTCCCCTGGGGGCGGGGTGGGGGGCAGCGGTCCCCAGCCACACTCACTCGGTCTGGAGCAGCTCGGGGTTGGGCACGCACTGCAGCCGGCGGGACAGCAGCTGGAAGGCGCTGCTCTGCGGCAGCAGCATGAGCAGGCCGTACAGGGCCTTGATCAGGTGTGGGTGGCTCTTCACGTCCAAGAGCTGCAGGCGCAGATCTGCAGCGGGGCAGAGGAGAGAGGTCAGGGCTCGACCACCGCCCCAGGCCTGCCTGGGAGCCGGCCAGCCAGAGGGCTGTGCTTCAGAGGGAGGCAGGGGCTCCCCCACAGCCAGACACACCCGCCCTCTCCTCCAGGGTCACCTCGCCTGTCTTTGGGGCATCTCCCCTCTTTCTTCCTGCCCATCTGTGCTGAGCGAGCCCTCGGCCTGATGACCCCTGTGCTGCCGCGGGGCCTGGGCCCTGAGCCCCTACCCTCACTGCAGTCCGGTAATGAGGGAGCTCGGGGCCTGGAGTGTAACAGATTCCCCGGTCTGCTCTGCACGTGCCAACACAAGAGAGCTATAAATAGGGTGAGCAGGAGAGAAAGCCCGGATTAGGGCAGCTTTAAGGGAGGGCAGGATGGAAGAACGCTGGTGCATGTGGCAAAACACACACCAAGCTCCGGAGTGTCTGGTAGGTGCTTCTGGAAAGCCACCTCAGGTACCAGCCCTGTCAGTACCACACTAGATGGGAGTGGTGCCCCAGTCCTGCCCAGCACCTGTCCCAAGTCAGCAGCCCCATGCTGCCCTCCTCTCAGCCCCTCCGGAGAATCACGGGCTCCTGCCTTCTTGTGTCTCGAAGGCCCAGTTCCAGGCATCGCCGGTGGGGAATGTGCCACCAACACCCAGAGAGGCGACGGCACCCCAGCAGCCATGCAGGGGTTTGGGCTGACACTGGAGCCAGAGCAGCCAGGCCCAGCTGCCCCCAGCCCCTGCACCCCAACCCTCTTCTTGCCACAGGGAGGAGCCGCCCGTGGAGACCTGAGTAGCTGGGGCTGTGGGGCCAAGCCAGTCCCCAGGAGGGGCCAGGCAAGCCGGGAGTGGGATGGAGAGCTGAGCAGGAGCAGGGTGCATCTGCTGCAGTCACCCCTGCAAAGCCCTGGACCTGGTGAGAGGGCACTCGTGGCTTCTCCAGGGTCAGGCTGGACCTGACCTCAGGAGAGTGTGTGTGCCTGGCTGCCCCAGAAGGCCCTTGGGGAAGTGAGATGTCAGGCCAGGGGACCACGTGGTACAGGCTTGGCTGCACACCGCTGGGAACAGGGTCTTTGTCCCGGGCCTCTAGCCCTGTGGTGCCCTCAGACGTGTTCGAGGCACTGCCAGGGAACAGGAGGCCGGGGCAACCAGCAGGACAGGAGGGAGGCCACCGGCAGGGCTGCCTCCCTGCTTCCCTGACCTTACTGCAAGCGCGGGATTTTTATTCTGGGGGCTGCCCTCCTGGGGAGCAAGCGCCAGGTGCGCTGAGATGCCAAGGGCTGTGCGCGCCCCAGCCAGCGGCCAGCGGCCACTTCTGCACATTCAGCCTGAACGTGACCATCTGGCGGCTCCTGCCCAGCCGCTCCCCGCGAACGCCAGCTCTGCTTTGCAGAGATGGGACGACGTGGCTCCCAGGCACAGAGAAGCCCCTCAGCTTCTGAGAGCTGGGGCACAGGGCAGTGTGCTTGCAGGGGGCGCGGGAACAGCTCTGGACCGGCCGCTTCGGGTCCCCCAGAGGGGATGTCATTCACCTTCAGATGGCCTGCGTCCGTGAGACCCACCTTCAGGCACTCGTCCTGATGCCACTCGTCCCGGTCCTGCTGGACTGGACGCCCCAGCCCTGTCATCCCCGGCCTTTTGTTCCGGCATTGGAGGACCCCCCACCCCCACCCCACCTCTGCCGGTGCGGGGAGCCCCCTCCCTGCCCCCTCCCCGAGGCAGGGCGGAGCGGCGGAGGGAAGGCTCTTACATGTGAAGATGGGGCACTCGATCAGCTGCACCAGCTTGTCCACCTCTGTGAGGAAATCCACTGTGACCTCCAGGTCTCCGCTGGATGGGGGTCAAGGAAAGTCTGACTATTGGGCCGGGATGGCCGGTCTCTGGGAGGGGCCTCTGTGGGGGTGCAGGCCGCCAGAGAGTGGGGACTCAGGAGCTGGGAACGTGTGTTCTTCCCACTCGGGTCCTGGCTTCAGAAGCAGAGCCTGCTCTGCTGAAGCACGAAGATCCACCAGTCTACCTGCCTCTTTACTTCTCCATCCCTCTGAGTGTAAAAGGGCCCAGGGGTCCCCCTGCGTGGGCACTTCGGTTCTGCATGGGGGCTCTCTCCTCTGCGCCCTCCCGGCTCTGAAAGGCTCTTATCTCAGCCCTGCAGACTGGGGGGAGGGGGTGGGGGGAGGCTGAGCAGGAAAGGTCCTGGTTCCTGCCTGGGTGGACGCCTGTCGGCAGGGCCAAGGTCAGGACTGCCACAAGAGTGTTGCCTGCAGTCTCTGGGCCACGCCAATGACTGAGAAAAGCAAATCTAGGGTGTGGACGGAGAGCAGGCAGCCTCAGGGAGTGAGGCGAGGCCACACCGACCCTAGGTGAAGGAACCTCAAGGCCCTTCTCTCCTTACCCCCAGCTCCTGGTCCCATCAGGAAAGGAGGCCCATTTTGTGTCCTAAGGAGCTTTTTAATCCAGGGTCACGTGCTGGGCATTCACAGAGGAAGCTGGTGTGCTTCAGCCTTCTAAGAACTGTGACCAATCTGCCCACGGATGCCTTTCCAGGCCCCAAGGCGAGCTGTGGGTCTTCTCTTCAGCTGAGGCCTCTCCCCGGCCTGCTTCTCCCTGCTGTCCCAGCCAACCTGGGCTCCCTCTGGCTCTGTGGCTCCAGAAGGTCCTTGAGTGTGGTCCTTGAACTCAAGTGTGCAGGCCTCACCCAGGTCCCCCCACTGCAGTCCACCCACCCTCCTCATTCCCGGGGCCTGCTACCTGGAGTACCAGACAGGGTGGGGGCACCTGGACCTAGGTGGCCCTGTCAGCACCCCTCAGCCTCGGTCCCTGGCTTACAAGGTTCTGCCAGTGCAGCTCCTGCCACGAGACCCAGATGACCCTGTCTGCTGCCCCCAGCTTGCTCTCAAATACACCCGTCTCGGTGTCCTCCAAGGTCCTGGGGTCACGAGGCCTGGAAGCAGGGAGGGGGGTGACGGGGCAGGAGCGTGGCCCTTGGGCCTGCCACCTGGGCGGATGAACGGGAAGGATACAACTTCTGGATGAGGTCGTAGGCATGCCGGTAGTTCTGGGTGAGGAAGCACAGGGACACGGTTGTGACGGGGTTGTGGCACCAGGAGCGGTAGAGGCAGCAGAATAGGTTCTGGCTCTCCTGAGGAGGAAGAGGTGTGAGCGGGCGACAGCCCCGACTCCTTCCCACCCAGGGCCTGAGATCCGGGGGCTCTTGCGCAGTCCCGGGGAGCCAGCTCAGCACCCAGGGCTGTGTTTGGAAGCCCAGCTGGGAAACAAGCCGTCACAAAGGAAACGCTGACAGCTCTTCCTCAGACCCTGTCATTACTCCCAGTCCCGCAGAGCCACGTGGTGCTGGCTGTGAGGGGCTGGTCGGGCGTGAGCCTGTCCTCTGCGCCGGCATTCCTGCCCTTGGCAAAGAACAGTAACTGTCCTCCCCGGAACTCTGTGGTCCCGGAGCCTGTGGGGCTGGGAGGAGGCTTCCTCAGGCCTTGGGGTCTCCCTGGCAGCACCCCGTCTCATGCTCAGATGCCACAGCTCCTCCCTCCTCTCCAGCCCTCCTGGTACTCAGGAACCAGCCCAGGAGCTGAGCCCACACGCAGGGAACCCCTGCCCTGAGGAGAATTCTTAAGTCAGTCCTCTGCAAGTGTGTGGAAAGAACCAGAGAAAGAAGGCAGAGGTGTGGCCTGGTCATTCCGAGTCTCCTGGCCTGCGATGCCCTAAAGCAGGCGCGCACATCCTTGAGACTCCCTGAGAGGGAGCAGAGACAGGGTCTGAGCTGGGGGAGGAGGTGGGGTGGAGACCACGGCCCACAACGGGAATGAAACCGCTGGAGCCACCAGCACACCCAGAGTGGCAGCCACTGCCGGAGGCCCCCCGAAGCTCAGCCTCCTGCTCGTGGGCCACACGAAGGCCTTGACCAGATACTGACCCCAGGGCAGGCTGGCAGCACAGTGAGCAGCCCCCCACCTCACTCTCACTGATCAGCCCCACTGGGCCCTTATCCAAAGCCTGGGCCAGGTAGCACTGTGACACCTTGGCTTAGGACAGGGGGCCTTTGAGACAGATCTGTTCCCCTATTCAGGGGAAGGCCCATGGCTGAGAAGGAGGGTAGGGCCAGCAACGATCCTGGATGTCTGGCGACGGTTTAACCCAGAAGCCCGACTCACACAGGGCAGCATGGCCCAGGATGCATGAGCCACTGGGTCCCCGAAGCCAGTCTGCTCGGTGTGCGGGGTAGGGGGTGGGGTGTCAACAAGGGGAAAATGCAGGGTCTTTGGCAGCTCAGGAAGGGCACGCAGACCCTGAAGCAGAGGCCAGAGCCTTCCGTGTGCAGAGATCTCTGCAGCAGGTGGCTCCAAGGAGACGGCCTCTGACTTACTGCCATGGTTGGCACTGAGCAGCAAGCCAGGGGAGTCCATAGTTCACACTGGACCAGGAGCTCTCAGATTCTGTCCCGTCTCCCCACTCTGTGAGCCCCCCGGGGTGAGGGTGGCTTAGCACGTCTATGCGCCTGTGTGTACGCAGGACCACACCCGGGACCCAAGCCCATGGACGCGGAGTACCAGAGTCTTCAGGTCCTTGAGCTGGTTTCTCAGCTGGAAGAGCTCCGTGGAGGTGAGCAAGATGGTGTTGAGGGTATGGACCATGGTCGAGGCAAACTTGAGGTCCTCCTCTCGGAGCAGGATGTCTGCCATCGAGTGAAAGATGTTCTCTGCATTCAACAGGAGGCAGAGCTGCCTGGAAGACAGGCCAAGGAGAGGTTACAGAAACCTCTGGGCTTAACCTAGGGAGCCTCTCCCTGGTCTTGTAGCATCCTGATGAAACCTGCTCTTTCCTGGGTTTGGCCTGGGACCCCAGCTCTCAGGCCTGTGGGGGAGGGTGGGGTGCGGCTCACGGGGGGCCTGGCTCCATGCCTCCCAGCCCTGCTCACTCTGACCCAGCAACTCTGGAGCCCCACAGGCTGGACTGATCTCCGTCCCCTGCCCTGACCCCAAGATGGAATTCTAAGAGGAACCATAGGCCTCTGCCTACCACTGTCACTGCAGAACCCCATGTTACCTTCCAGACCTCCCACATGTCACAGCAATGCCCCCCACGTGCCGAGATACTCCCTACCCCTTCCTGCCTTTACTTTTTTGGATAGAGATGACCTTTATGCGACAAGTAACCCACGCACTGGTCATTGATGCGCTGTCCTCTGCGGGCCCCCTGGGCTCAGGAACCTATCTGTGTTGTTCACAGGCGTGACACCCCTACCCCCCGCCTGGAGCACATGGTGCCTGCCGACTGCAGGGTTCAGTGGGTGCTTGTGGGATGGACGGGTCCTATGACAATCCCGAGTTTTATCTCCGCTGTTCACATAAGGGAAACTCGGGTGCACGGAGGCAAAATGACTTGACTGAGGTCACAGGATGAGTTAGGGCCACTTGTCCTTCCCCCGATCTCTCCTCTTGGAAGTCCTGCAGGGTTAGGCTTATGCTTTGTGGAAAGGAGTCTCCATTCTATAAAAGGAAGACAGGAAATCCAGAGAATGGAGAAAAGCAGATTTTCCAGGGTCCCTGGGCCAAGATGATGTCAACAGTAGGAGGCAGGTCTCAAGGACAGGCTCGGAGGAAGCCTGCTGAGCTCCCTTTGCAGTGGCGCCCACGGAGGCCGGGCCTCGAGGGGACGAGTGGGCCTTCCTGTCGGGAGCATGGCCACTGAGCTACTGACCGAGCTCCGTATCCACTCCCTAACCTGCCCTGTGTCCCGTCTAGGGTGCACATATGTCCACCTGACTCCTCGCCTCTGCTCCCAGCAAGTACACAGACCCCGACATGGGCCTGTGGGTACAAAGGCCTGGGGCCTGCCTCAAGGTCTACATGAACTGGACAACATGAGCCACATTTGCAGCCAAGATGCTGGACACACAGCCACCTCAGGTCACTGAACTCGCACTAAGCTCTGCATTTATCAGGCTCTGGTTTCCTGCTTCCCTCTGAATACCAGCCATGTCTTGGGGCCAGACAGCAGAAGATTCCTCCCCACCCCCGGCTCCAGAAAAATCCCAGAGCATTTGGTAATAGAGAGGCCAAACCACGAAGTGCAAACAGTGGGCAGGCCGTCTCCAGCCCAGGCCCAGCTGGAACTAGCAGCCTTGGGGAAGAAAGTACCAGAGAAGTGGAAACAAGGCTGTTGGGGTGGGGGGTGGGGGTGGATAGTGGCATGGGAGGGGCTTTGCCATCGCCTGGGTGGCACCCCTGCTCACCTGTGTGCCCCCAGAGCTTGGCACTTCCAACAGCTGTGTGACCCCAGTGTCTCTGTGCCACAATTTCTTCACCACCTACTTGGGGGTAATACTCCCATGCAAGATGGGAGTCACTCAGAAGAGAGCTGCACAGTATATGGTTAAGGGGACCCTACTTGGGTACCCCAGTGGTACCAAAGGTGGGGGTGACAGCCAGCTCATAGGAAGAAGCTTGGCTCTTCTGCAGAGCACAGACAGTACTTTCTGTCCCCTCCTGGGCCTCCCACCCCTGGATGAGCTCTGTCTCCAGGGCCGTGGGATAGAAATGTTCCAGAAGGGCAGGCCAGGGAGGAAGGGGAGAATTCTGACAAATGGTCACAAATGCCCGTCGCCTGCAGCTGCTGCCGTCTCCATGACAGAGGCCAACAGCTGAGGCTCTGCCAAGGAGCACTCTCCCGGGACCACGGGGCATGGGGACCTGTAGCAGCCAGAGGGCGGGGTGGGGCATTCACTTGAGGACAGCTGGAGATGCATGGAGGGGTAAGCAAAGGGGATGGTGGTGGTGAGGACAAGCGGGTACCAAGGCCTCCTGGCATCCCTCAGAACCCAGAACACTGATGGCACTACAGAAGATCACAGACCTTCTAGAAATTTCTAGCATTTTCTAGAAATGCTCTTCTCTCATCACCAGTGAGAGCACACCATCCTGGCCTTTCCCTCCTTCAGTGACTGCTTCTTCTCTCATGTTGTGGTGGCCCAGCACATGTGTGCTCTCCGTGTCTCTCTCTCTCTCTCTCTCACCTGCATCTCTCGGCAGTCACACCTGGTCCCATGTTTTCAAGACCATCCCAAATGGCTGCCCAACAGGCATTTCAAATTTGGCAGGGCCACGCACCACACTCCGGCTCCCTGCCTTCCTATCTCAGGAAGCAGTGTCCCTGCTGCTCTGCCCAAGGAAGGAGTCGCTCTTGAGCCCCTGGCTTCTCTGTCCAGTGCACCCGCCAGCCTGGCAAGTGCTGGCCATCTCTTCTGGTCAAGTCCAAGCTGTCTCCTCACTGGTCTCCCTGCTGCTTCTCTCATCCCTACAATCCACCCTCCCAGAGGACTGCCCACCGGGGCAAGCTCTGAAAAGTGCCAGTCAGAGCATGCCACCCCCCAGCAGTTTCCCACAGGATCTGAACAAATCCCAACTCCTCACCACACCTCTAGGATCTTGCATCTTCTGGTCATTTCTCTCCAACTCAGCTCTTAGGGTTCCTCCTTCACTCACCTCCTTCACTCTGCAGCGAGTGGCTTCCCGGATGTTATGTTTTCCCCCTCATCACTCAGAGTCTGACTGCCCTGCCTGGGGCTTGGCTCAGGAGACCCCTGAATGCGCGCTGGCAGGACACAGCAATGACACAGCACCCTGAGGAGCCGCCCTGAAGCTCTGCTAGTTAAACCAGCGGGAGAGGCGAAGAGGGAGAAGCCAGGAAGGGGCTCCTCAGAGAGGAGTGGCGGCAGGGGGCACGGCCTCCAGCGAGCCTCAAGCCCCACTGTGCTCTGGATGTTTGCTTCAGCAGGGTGGTCTCCTCGCCCCAGGAGGCTGCTGGGCAGAGCCTGGAGGGGCCGTTTTGCCCCCCACCCCTGCGGCCGGGCCACCCTTGGAAGCAGGGGCTATACCTCGTCTCCTCTCATCCAGCCTCTTCCATCCCATCCCAAGGTCACCCGAGGTTTGGGAAGAAGGACCTGCTGGGTCACGAAGCCTCCAGAAGGCAGGAACAATGGAGTATTAGCTGCTCACTGTGAGCTCTTACCACACACCAAGCACGTCCTCATGGGATGGGCAAGGGCTGACGGGAAGTAGAGCAGCCCAGGTCTCTGTGGGCTCACTGGGTCCTAGGCATCTTTTGGGGAGGGAGAAGAGTAATCTGGGTAGGTCAACCGCGCTGTAGCCTGGAGGGCTCTGAGTACTTGACCAGGACGCTGATTCCTCTTCCTTGAGTAGGAAGGTGGGTGGTGGGGAGGGAGAGACCCACTTTTCACTTCAACCCCAAGCCCAAGTGAAATGGCCTGCCCAGGAGGCCTCCAAGTCTCCAGAGGCCCAGCCCCAGGGTCCTCCCAGGGCGCTGAGCCAAGTCCTCACACCACACTGCCAGGCACACCGCTGACCGGGGGAGCGGGGAGGACCCAGAAGAGTCCCCTTTCAGAACCCGGTTCCTGCTCCTACTCCGCCTCCCTGGGGCCTGTCGGCGCATGGCAGATGGCGGCCTCGCGGGGCTGCGGTGTCATCACTTCTGCTGAGCCGTGCTTGGGCGGCCTGCCTGGCTCTCAGGCATGGCAGCGGTCATGAACATGGCTTGCAAGCATTAAACGTTTGCCCATATTTTTTAATACTCATATTAAAGTACTATTCATCATGAGACAGCAGCTTGGAGAACACCTGGGGACAAGGCAGAGAGGTTAGGCAGGAGGAAACCTCCAGGAGGTCTGGGAGGGCACAGCCCGCAGGCCCACCTCAGGGCTGGAGGGCAGGGGTCCACACGCATGTGGCCTGAGGGGGCCTCTGGGATGCAGCCTCTCACCTCAGGCCAGAGCCCTGTGGATGGGCTTTGCGTCCCCCTCCTCCAGCCCCCTGCTGTTTGCCTGTGCAGCTGGTGCCCTGCTCATGGGTCTGGGTTCATGCCAGGGAAGGAACAGTTCTCTTTGGTCCCTCTCAGGGGAGCAACCTGCCTGGGGCCTGACCCAAGACAGGGACCCCCACTTTCTCTAATGGACTGAGAGGACACTGTCTTTCCACAGAGGTGCCTTCTTTGGGGGTAACTTCAAAAAGCCAAGGTCTACAGCAGGGCCAGGGGAAGGCACTCTGGAGAGGGGCAGCCTGGAAATGGCCACACCACACTTGCCAGGCTGGCCTGAGTTTTGTGTCACTGTCTCTTCAACCACTAACACTGGCTAAGCATCCTCGTTCACCAGACTCCGGCCCTAAACGGCCAGTGGCCTCAGTGGTGGCCCAGAGTGGAAGGTGTGCTCCTGAGCCCCTGTCTGGCAGCCACCCACAGCCCCTGCTTCAGGCCACCTGTGGGCCAGAGCAGGGACGATGAGGAGGGCATCGACCAGCCTTGCAGGTGGCTCGAGACAGGCCAGTCTCACCCTGAGGCCCTGTGGCCCAGGCCGGACGGGAGAACCCTGCTGTGAGGTAGCAGCTGCTACTCGCTGCAGGGGAGACAGGCATGGCACAGGCTGGCCCCTACTAGGCCAACAGGGGGCCCGTTACTGTCCTTCACCCTGTCCTGGCAGTGGGAAAGGGGCCACATGTTGCTTTTCCTCTAGGAACCAGGACAGGTCACCAACTCAGGCCAGGCCAAGCCTTGCTTTGGAGGGTAAGACCTGCCCAGCGGCTTTGCACCCCCTTCCCCCTTGAGGGCCACGTGCAGAACAGGAAAGAAGAGGCCACCACCTCTGAGTGTGTGAGTGGGGGCTGCTTCTGCCTCCAGATGCCGCTCTCCAACGGGCCAGCCCTGCCCCCTACCCCCAGGGCCTGGCAGGGCATGAAGGATAGGGGTTAGCACTGAGGAAGCCTGTTTGGTGGTGAAAAGAGGGTGAGCAGTTCCTTTCAGGACGGATGAACTCCAGGGCCTGGGGAAGGGCAAGGCTGGCCCAGGGGAGGGGGTAGCTGGAGAGGGGGCTCCTTCCCTGGGCCAGGCTGGTCTGCAGGAGCAGGGACCCCACACCAGGGTGTGGGTCCAGGAGGGTCGAGTCCTCAGCATGGACATGTACCTTTCTCGGGAGGAAGCACTCCGCCTCCCCGCCATGCTGTGCTGGGTGAGTCTGAACCACGCCATGTGGCTTTGGGGAAGATGTCACACTTCTTCCCATGACCCCACTTCCCTGTGCCCTCTGGAAAGGAGACCAGCAAAGCTGCCAAGGTCAGAAACTGCAGCCCCTCCACACCTCCTTCACGGTCAGCTGATGCTTCCCAGGCCCCTGGGCCATTTGCAAGACGCTTATGCTGCTTCTCTCCTGGGGCTCTCCTCCGGCTCCCATCCCCAAGTAAGGGCATGCTGATGCCCACACAACCCCACCCCGACTGTTCTGACACTGAGCCCAGAGCTGAGGGCTGGCCCAGGAAGTGCAGTGAGCTAGTCTACACTGGCTGCCGCCTTCCACTCCCCTACCCTCTCTCCTTCCACAAGCCTGGCTTTTTATTTTTATTTTTAAAAGATTTTATTTATTTATTTGACAGGCAGAGATCACAAGTAGGCAGAGAGGCAGGCAGAGAGAGAGAGAGAGGGAAGCAGGCTCCCCGTGGAGCAGAGAGCCCGATGCAGAGCTCGATCCCAGAACCCTGGGATCATGACCTGAGCCGAAGGCAGAGGTTTTAATCCACTGAGTCATGCGGGTGCCCCAAGCCTGGCTTTTTAAAGAGATATGAAAGGCAGAAGCAGATGGTGTGTCTGACCTTGGAGGGGGTGCCTGGAGTGAGCGCTCAGCCTGGAGGGCCCAGAAGTGCCTCCCTCACCTGGTGGCCCAATGGCTTTGGTTCTCAGGTGCTGGGGACACAGCCGGCCCAGCTAGCCGCTTGGCCCAAGGCTACTAGGCAGGGATGTGTGAAGGGCCCCAGATGGATTCAAGATTAGTTTAAGGGGTGATGGAGGCCTTTCCCATTCTTGACTGTTCCAAGTTGACGGGAAAGCCACTAGCACAGGCCATGAACAGCTGGCTTGGTACGGAGAGACTTGGGCTAATAGCACACGTGAGCGGAAGGTGATGCCAGTGTTGAGAGAGAAGCCGGGGAACCCACCTCCCGCCCCCAGCCTCCCCCAGCTGCTATTCACGCTCCCTTCCTGCTTCAATGCTCTTGCTCCTTGGGGCCAAGTGCCCTGGGAACGCCCCCCCCCCCATCTTCCATGAGATCAAGGGGACGAGGCCTCCAGGGCCATCCAGACCCAGAGGAACTGAGCCATTAGTGTCACACAGGAGGTGGCCCCATGGTCGATTCCATCCGGCACCTCCTGCTGGGTAGGGCCCAGTAACCAGCTTCCTCCAAACGCACAGGAAGGTCTGCTTACGGCTCCTAACCCGCCTGCCCATGCTGCCCTGCCCCACACCTCCACTTTTGCGCTGTGGCCTCGGGGCCCCCTGGGTCCTGCCCAGGCGGGTCCAGGCCTCCGGCCTCACCAGGCCGTGCTGGACCTGACTTGCAGCTCGGCTCTCCAGCGGGTGGCCTGGGGAAGGGAGGATCAGCTCTGGGGTGGAAAACACTGTTGGGCTGGGGTCTGGAGGGCCACTGGGCACGCAGGCCCAGATGTAGCTCCCTTGCTGAGGCTAGAACTGGATGCTGCCTTGGAGGAAAGCTCCAGCGGGGTAGACCCCATGGCCCTCTGCAAGGCGGCCTCAGGGCTGAGGGACAAGTTTCAGGCACCTCTGTTGCAGGTGACCTTGGCAACAGGGCCAAGTCATTTCTGCTCAGATCCCTCCCCTCTCCCTCTAGCTGGGCTTCCTTCCTTCATATCCATCCCCAGCACCTGCGAACTGACCAGGCCAACACCACGTACTGAGGTACAGGCCCTAACCTCTCTATTTGGCTCCTGGCTGGGGTCCACATCAGTGGTCTGAGGCCAAGGGGACACAGGCTATCCTGGCAGACACTTGGATCTCACAACTATAACTCCCAAATGCAGCTTTATGTCAGGTACAGAAAACACAGGGCCCAGAGTCACTGCCACCATTCCCACTGGAAAGGGCCCTCTGGCCTTGGCCTTGGCTCTGCCCCCGCGGGACAGCTGGGATCCTTTAAGCATTTAAAGAGAAAGCAGCTTTCAGGTCAGGGTAACATTAGAACCAGGAGGCAGGAGCGGCCTCCCATCTATAGTTCAGAAAGTTCCAGAGCCTCACTGCCCCCACTTCTCCCCGTCCCACCCTGCCCCACACTCCTCTTCCCTTCCAGCTCCCTGCTTCCCAAGTATGAAAACTGTAAATCTGTTCTATTTCTTTCAATCAGTCCTCAGCAGTGTGCCCCTCAGGGCAGAGGCAACCACGGTAACCCTGCCAACTCACGCCTTAAAAATTCAGTGTGTTTAATGCAGTCGATGCCGCTGATATGTTTAAAAGTCTCGTCGGGGTGGGGGGGAGGCGGTGGGAGGAGGCACGAGGACTTGTTTTTCTGGGTCTTGCTGGGAGCTGGTGGAAAGGGATGGCGGGAGGGCCACAGCATGATGGGGGAGAGGAAGAAAGGGTCTTTTATCTACTCAGTTCTCTGTTCCTCTTTACAGATGAGCCCGGCCAGCTCCCGGGGGCCACAGCAGACATCTCCAGAGCAGGCCGGATCTGGATGGGAGTGGTTAAGAAAACCAAATGGTCTCAGCTGGTTGGGGTGAACCAACCTGTCTCTGGGCTCGCGGCTGTCTCTAGGGACCGAGATGAGAGCGGCGCAGAGCTGGGAGAGCTGACCCCCCCGCCCTGTACACGGCCAGGGTGGCCAGATGGGCCTCTCTGCCGTGTGAGGGGTCCCGCCTGCTCCCCAAGACAGAAGCTGTCTCCTGCACCTGATCCCTGACAGACCCAGCCCCATTTTCCTTGTGCTCTTATCAATCTGGCCAAGCCTATTTCCCACTGTCCATCTGCAGGGACCTCTCCAGCCCCCTTCAGGCCTTTGATCAAGCTGTCCCCAACCAGGACCCCTGGGAGGGCCTTTGACCCCTCTCCTGCCCCACCCCTGCTAGTCCCACAGTCTCCTCCCTCAAGCTCTGCGTGGTTCCCCCACCCCCCTGAGCTTCACCTTGTGGAGCTCCTGGTGTGTCTCCTTTCTCAACCTACGCTTCCCAACGCAGAATGTGTCTGGGGCCCGGTCCAGGGACGGATGCTTATGGAATAGAGGATGAACGGCCAGGAGGGGCACGGCGGCTCGGATTCCTTCACCTATGGAACTTGGCTTATGGGAGAGACCGCAAGGGACTCAGGACAGCTTGAACACTGCATGTGGGAGGTGGTTTGTGAAGGGTCTGGTTCCAGCTGAGGTGCTTTCAGATTATGCCAGGAGAGGTCTCTGACTCACAGACAAGGTCCAGGTTTGTGCCCCAGCAAAGAGGTTCCACCTTCTAACCCATGTGGCAGAGACACCCCGGAATATAGGTTAGATGGCAGGGGTGGGATCCCCGTGCTGGAGGCAGGACACAAGTCCTGCAGGGAAGACCCTGGGGGCGGGTGAGTTGTGTTGGTGCTGGAGGAAAAGGTGCTACTGGGAGGTAGGGGAGGTGGTATGAGCCGAAGGCCATCCTTCCAGGCTTTGAACCCTTGGTAGAGACGCCCACGGCTCCCGAGCATTTCATGTTTTGAACACTCAGAGCAAAGGAAAACAAAGGGAAGGCTCGCTAAAGGAAATCCTGTTGTCCCCAGGACAATCGGTTCCAAGAACCACTGACACACAGTATGTCCTTGAGAACAGCTGGGTTCCTGTCATGGAGGTTTCTGCCCAGTAACGACACATGTGGCACATCTGTGAGTGCTTTTTCTACCTTGGGCATGTCATGTACCTTGAACCCCTTTAACATGGGGACAGGTGTGATTTAAGCCACCCCTCTTAGCAGAGAATGAGAGTGAAGCGCAAATAAGAGCCTAGCCAAGGCCCTGTCTGGTGGCCCATCCCAGCCCCCACACTCTGAGCCGGTGCCTGGCCACACACCCAGCCCGTGGGTTTCATGGCCCGGGTGGCACAGGGGCTCAGAAGACGGTTTGGGGTTACCTTGGCTGCAGATATCACTGGGTCCACTGATGGACTGAAGCCTGCCTGAGTTTCTCTGGAACCTTCCTGTGACTCTGGGGAAGTTTATCTATCTACAAACCCGGTCCCTCTACCTGACCCTCCCCCCGAGTCTGTGGGTGGTAGGCAATGACCACACTGGCCACACCTGGCCAGGACAGTGCTGACCTGTGCTGATGCTGAGTTCTCGTGGCTTTTTCTCCTGGTGGTCGAGTGGGAGGCAGAGTCCAGGCACCGCCCCCACAGCCATGCTACGGTCAGAACCCAAACTCAGATATGGTTGGGGTGGAGGTAGGGGGTACGACTCTGTGCAGGTGACCCCATCAGCAGCTGCCCAGACACCTCTGTTGGGAGCCCCGGCTCCTGAGCACAGGTGGCAGGTCAGTTGCTGCCTCTGAGGTCTCAGGTGGGGAGGAGGGATTTCAATACAATGACTGCGAGGGGTCTGAACTCGGGCCTACACAGGCAAACAGCACCTTGAAGCCTCATGCGTCTGGGAGCCCCTGGGCTAACTGTTAGAGAAGCACCTACTGAGACTATCTCTCCCTTTGAAGCCCTCTGAGTTCCCACCCTTCCAAGCAGGATTTCCTCCCAAGATTGTGCTTAGCCTCCCTGCCTACGAAGTGGCTGCACACTCATGTCAACACACACACACACACACACACAGAGCCTGGCAAACTGTTTTCAGGCCCCAGACGTGCCGGCCCATCCATGCCCCGGCCAACTTCCAGCCAGGTGCATGGATGTCCTCAGGGATCCTGTGCTCACGGGACGGAGGACCAAAGTAAAGCCAAGCACCGGTCCTAGGCCACACTGCCAGGCCCACGGAGGAGCAGAGTCCCTGTCCCATTCTGCCAGACCATCCCACGTGGCGTGGCACCTGCAGGACAAACCTCTCCTCCCTGGTGCAGCCCTCCTCTCCAGCTGACGAAGAGCCCCAGTGCCTTGTGACGCACATGTCCAGTGCAGGGGCACCGCTTCGCGCCATGGCTTGGAGTGAAGTAGACAGACAGAGACACAGAGTCTGCCTTAGGACGGGTAAAGGGAAAGTCCCCCTCCCCCTGAGCCATCTCTGCCATTTCCGCTGCAAACTACAGAGGTGATGAGGTGACATTCTGAGAACAAATGCAAGCAAGTAGGACAAGTTCCAGGAGCCAGAGGAGCCCGCCCAGGGCTGCTCCATCATCCGTGGGAATGGCCTGGGGACACCGCTTGTCCCAAATGGCTTTCTGTTACCGAGTTGCTCTGTGCAGATTTTCTACCACTTCATCCCAGGATTCCCAAACTGGTCCTTTGTTCCAGGCCAAGGGATTTCTCCCCACTGCTGCTTTGACGACCACAAACTTTTCCAGACGGTGAGCGTCTCCCTTCTGCCATGCTCGGCACTGAGCCTAGACACCGAGGCCTCCCCACAGCTCTGACCCTCTCACCTCACAGCCATGCCGTCCACCTGAGCCCGTGGCCTGCTGCTCACGTTGTCCTTGCTGGGGCCAGAATGCCCCCCTCCACCAAACCCTTCATGCAAGAGGGCCAGCCGCCCTCATAGTTGTGGGTTCTGGGTACGCACAGCAATGCTTCTCTCTCTCTCGGTCCTGTGGTGACTTTCCTCCAGGGGATTTAATGTGCCCCAAAGGGCTCCAACCAGGGGCTGCCATTTTGCTTGCTGGTGGCAGCCTCAGTTCTCCATCCTGGCAGCCCCTCCCCCACCTCTAAGCGGGGAGCCACCACCCCTTGTCCCACCAGTGTCCAAGCCCCCCCACAAAGTCATGCAATTACTGTTCAGAACCAGAAAGACCCTCCAAGCCAGGAACAGCGCCTTCCCAAGATACCCCTGAACCCAACTGTATGCTGGAGTTGGCCGAAGACCGTATGGGACGCGGAGACCACGCTGAGGCCCCCTCCAGAAAGTGGTGATCTGTATTCTTAACGGCCTTCACAGTCGGGACTGCGAACCACTGCCTCCAAACTGCCTCCCCAGAGCTACTGCCACCAGCCCAGCAGCACCACTCTCTGGGAGGAATGGGGAGCTCTCACTAGCAGTCCCAAAGGATGCGCAGCCATGGAGCTTTGGGGAAGGCCCCGGGTTGGGGTCCTCACAACATCCCCTCACCTCCCCAGAGTCCGGGCCCAGTCTTCCTAGGTTTCCACCCAGTGTCTAAATATTTCCCTGCCCATCTCCTCCTAGGGGTCCCAAGCCCGCCGTGGGCAGCCCCGACTCGCTCTGTTCAAACGGAAGGAAAAGGAGGGCAACGCCGGCACCCCGGCCTCAGGCTGTGGTCCCTCCGGCTGTCACGGACGTCGCAGGGGAGGAAGCTCGGCTCAGCGGCACTGGGCACACGCTGCTCCTGCCTTTCTGGCCTTCAAATCTTTACTCTTGGGGGTCTTAGGACACTTATAAACTGAGACTGCCATCTGTAGCTCTTCACAAGAACCCACTTGCAGGGCACAAAGATAAGCGTCGGCAAGAGAATGGGAAGCGAAACAGGAACACCGCACTGCCGGTCACAGAGCAAATATCACAGGGACCTCGCTGCTGAGTCTCTCGGAAAATGGTAAGAAGATCAGAGAGAAAGGGCTGGGAGGAAGGAAGGGCCACTGCAGAAGTGACAGGACAAAGACAGCAAGGAAGGGACTCCCTTGGTCCTTTGTGGCTGAATGAAGGGGGTTTCTCTTATTTGTACCCTCCTCCACGCCCCCCCGCCAGGAGGCTGTGAAAATTCCTCTTGTGATCAGTCATTTTCAGGGAGTTTTAAGATGCATGAAATGGGCTTTTCATCTGAACCGTTCCTTTCCAGCCCAGGAAATGCGCATTGGATTAAATGAATAGAGCAAGAAAGGGCCCCAGGCGGGAGGTGGGAGTGGAAGTCCCTCTGGGGAAAGTGTCTGCAGCCATCCAGAGTCCCAGGTCTCGGTTACAGACCGAGTTCTCCGAGGCAGAGCTGGGCCAGGCGAGGGCCCTGCTTTGGAGTGGCCATTCTGCTGTGCCCAGCCCCCTGCCAGGGCCACCACACCCAGAGAAGACAGGCGGTGGAGTTGGAACACGGTGAGGTGGTGGCCTCGAAAAGGGAGGACGACCCCAAGCCACTCTGCTTGGAGCCAAACCCTGTGTGCAAACAAGGCAGGGCAGTCCTGGATCTGCTGCTAGAAATGCACAGCCACGGCCAAAACCACACTCGGCCACGCTATGCACTCACGAGCGCAAGACTGAGTTTTGGAAGGAAATATGTGGCACCAAAACAGAGGCTACTCCTGGGCAGGAGGTGGTGGTGACAGGGCTTACATTTTATGCTACAAGTCTTCTGCACTGTTTGGATTTCTATCTTACGTGGTTTACATTTTTTTCAACACGAGCTAAGAAGGAAGTTCTTCTGGGATCGTCTGGACTCCATCACAGATGTTCTGAGGGGAGGTGCGGGGAGCAGGGTGCCGGGAAGGGGGTGCCTCCTCGGAGGGTGTCCGGGCTCCCGCTCTGGCCCAGACGGCAGAGTGGCTCTGTCTCTCTGGCGGGGGCTGCTGCACATTTGCAGATTTAACAATGGAAACATGCATTTTACAAATGAGAGGATCAACAGCAGGGAGATGGTATTTTTAGCTACCGTGGCTCTTTGCTTCAAAGGCGTAGGCTTCATCTAAAACCAGGCAAACCTCCTACAAAGTCTGCCTGTTTGCAAGGAGTGATTAGCATAATACGAGCAGGAGAAAAGGCCTGGCTCCACTCGGAGGCAGGAGTGCCTACTACATGGGAGGCTTTCTCTGGAAATAGAATCACGAGGAGAAAGTCTCAATGGAGATGAAGCCCCTGCCTTCAGTCAGAGCAGGAGAGCTGCCCCATGCCGCTGGCCAGGAAGCCCAGGGTCGTGGGTTCGAGCAGTGCACACCGTGAGTCCACGTCCATGTGCTGCGCAGGGCAAGGCCACCCCCTGGGCTGTTGTTGCTAGTGTCACCGGGGCCCCATGCAGTCACCTTCTTCTAGTAGAAATACAGAGGGTCTAAGGGCTGTCTTTCCAGATGCCCCTTCGGAGTGGTAGGGCAGAGCCGAGTGAAGGCTGAGGGAGAGCGTGGACTGGGAGATTGTTGGGGGCGGGGTGCAGACTGAGCAGGAGGACTCAGATGATGCAACCTCAGGGAGGTATCCTCCCTGGAGGTCATGCCAGGGCTCCCGGCCCCTGAGAAGTGGCACAGCTGTGGGTTAGACTGCGCTGTGGCCCCTGGTCCCTGTCCTCATGCCCCTCGGGCCTCAAGCCTGTTGGGGTCTGTCCATCCTGCTTTCCTCTCTCCAGGCTTCCCTGTCCCTGCCCCCTGCCCTGCCATCCTGCTGGCTTGGGAAGACTAAACATGTGGAGAAGCTTGACATTTTCTCCCAACACCACAGAAATGCAATGAAATCTGTGACCTTCCGAGAACCATAATGACAGATACTCATTCTGGGAGCCGAGCTGGGGGCAGATATTGTCGGGCAGCTGCTTGGTCACACAGAGTCCAATCCTGGGGAGAGTGTGACCTTGGGCAGCAGTGGGGACTGGGGGCAGAAAGCGGTGGCACTGCTGCTATTTCAGACACTCCTGGCCTGAGAGAGAGCAGAGGGACTGCAGGGGCGGGTGGCTGACAGAGCAGCCGGTGCTGCGCGGCCCCCAACCCTCAGGGTCCCCACGGCAGTAAGATCACAGGTCTTCCTGCGGAGGGTCAGGGGACCGGGAAATACTCCCAGACAGGGTGCGCAGCTGAAGATCTAAGAAACCAATTACCACGCTACCGGGGGGCTGGGAGAAGCAGAAGGGATGGGACCGGGGGCGGCTGCTCGGGCTTCAAGGGCAGGAAGGAAGTGAGGTCACTCTAGGAAAACTGGCCAACTGTCTGGGCCAGAGGCCACTGACATAGGTGGGCAGGGGGTCTCCTTTGGGAAAGGGGCTCAAAGGAGGGGCTCAGCTCACCGAGGAGGGAGAAAAAAGCTGACTCTTCTCGGGAGAAAGGACAGGACAAAGCCAGCCAGCTGAAGTCCCAGGCACCTGAACTGGCAGAAGGCAGGTCCCCTAAGCAGCCAAACAAATTGGGGTGGGGACATCTGGGGTGCTGAGAAAGTTCTAAAATTTAGTCCAGATTATCTGCTCAAACTGTTGCTCCCAGCAGCACTGAATCTTCCGGAAGATGTAGCAGCCCAGTCCCTTGTCAAGTAAGCTTCCTGAGCCACTCTTTAACTAGTCTTTGGTGTTTTGGGAGGCTAATGGCGGGGAAGAGACCGTAGTAAGGTCACAAGGTAGCACGTACGAGTCTCCTCCTGCACCCTGTGAGCCCTGGGCCCCCCTTCCCTTCTGTTCCCTGGATGTTCTGGAAGCATGGCAGGGCAGGGGGGGCGCCCATCCACCTCAGCGTGGCCTCACACAGACTTGTAGTCCTTCCTTGGCCGGG
Organism: Lontra canadensis; assembly: GCF_010015895.1. Lineage (NCBI taxonomy): Eukaryota > Metazoa > Chordata > Mammalia > Carnivora > Mustelidae > Lontra > Lontra canadensis. Next base: position 12,774,014 of record NW_022631002.1, read on the forward strand.
GGAGATGGGGGATCTCTTCAGGAGCTCGGTGCCATCCTGCAGACTCTAGGGGTGGCCACCTCCCAGTGGTTTCTCCTCTCAGGGTCTTATGCATGCTCATGGCAGGTGGAGAGAGCTTTCTGAACCTGCTCAGGCCCTTCAGTGGTCCACCAGGTGCCCCAGGGCTGCCCACGAGACAGCCAGAGGTCCCAGGGGCACCAGGGCATGGGCCCCATGGCTTTTGAGCAGACTGCTGGCTCCATCAGAAACCTCTTCTCCTCCCCACCCTCACCCAGTCCCTACTTCTCTTTCTTGGCTCAGTTAGACAGTGTCTCTTTCCCGAAGCTTTCCTGGACCCCTCCATTGGGGCTGGGCATTACCCCCACCCCATCTGCTCCCCCGGACCACCATTGCTGCTGGTGTTTGTGAATGTCCCTGGGAGGGCAGGGACCAGCTCTGCCCACCATGGTGTCCTCGCCAGTGGGCACTGAGACAGGTCCGCTCAATGACAAATGGCATTTCCTGGCTGCCCCCTGGGGAGGTGGGGGCAGCGCTGGGGCAGAGCCTCTTATCGGTCCTCACAGGGGAGGGGCCGGGTGCTTGCTCCAGGCATTTCCATTCTCAGAGACAGGACTCTCGCCTGGCCTGACAGCTGTGGCCTAATTTCCAGGGCTATACCCAGGCTCCTTCTTTTAACCCACTTGGTATTTTTCATTCCTGAAGCATGGGGGGGATGGAGCGGGATTGGGGAATGGGGGAGGAGTGGACAAATGGAAGAGATGAGCTCAGTGGGGCTTGGAGGACTCAGGCATTCTGGGACAGGAATGTGCCAAGAGGGAAAGGGATGGGGAGAGGAGGCCAAATTGACTTGTTTTTTAAATTTTAAAAAGGAAAAAAAAAAATCCCCAAATCCTACCCCCTTGATTTTCCTCAGTAAGCACTTTCAACAAGGTCACAAATGCACTGGCTCTATAGATTTTTGGCTGCAGACCGCATTTCAGGCAGCCTTTAAAAGCCAATTCTTGGCATAGCTTCAGCTGAGCCCGAGGAGAGGGAAAACTAGGGCACACTTTTATGCTCCAAGAAAATATTGGATCCAGGTCACAGTTTCCTGGCTCCCCTGAAACTGTGGGGTACCCCCCCTTAACAAAGCCCAAACCTGAGGACCCACCCCCCGCCCACCGCATACCATCCTTCCCCTCTGCAGTTTCCTCCACAGCCTGGATCACAACAGCAAGGACACACATTTCTCGGTCACTTGTCACCTGTCTGCCTATGTCACTAAACTGCTCCCTCGGTGAAGGGAGGGATGGGTTCTCCGTCGAGTGCATGCGCAGGGCTGGCATGGGGCCCCGGCAGACAGCACAAACTTCTGGAAGTCATGGAAAGGACCTTGTGGAGAGTGAATGTCTGACCGTTAGTCCCAGTGGGGCTAGCCTGAGCTTGTACCTCTGACAGCACCCCAGGCCCATCTGAGTCTCTGTCTGCATGTTGTGCTGTTTCGGCTTGGGTCTGCCTAGCCCAGGCTGTGGTATGAAGGCAGCACGTGCAAACAGTCTGGAAAAATCAGACCCTGCGTTCCTCCTGTGTGAAAGATTCAGTTGATCTGTAAGGTCTCTTCTGACCACTCCAAACTAAGCCTAAAATCCAGACGGAGACTCTCCTGGTCTCTCTTCAATCCTGTGTCTAACCTCCAAGTCCACAGCCAGCCACACAGGCCACGGCCTACAGCCTCTGGCGGCGTGCAGTGTTCAAAAGGAAAGAAGCCACAGAGAAGGATCAGCTGGAGGCTCCCCTGCCTGCCCTCGGGGTGGTCTCTGGGAGGGTCGAGGGTCTCCGGGCACTACACAGCCTCGCCCCTCCCCCCTTCCTGGATGGAGGGGGGATTTGGCTCCTGCTGCCGCCCCACCGTGGGCCCCGCTTCACGTCCCCCTTCAGGCCGCATACGGATCTCAACCACAGCGTGGACACCAGCTGGGGCTGCCTCCCCCACCTGCGGTTTGGGGTGCTGCTTCCCGTGGACAACTGCTCTTCCCCCTGCACCTGCGTGCGGGCCCACGATCTGGTCCCGGACCACCAAGGCACGGCGCTTCCCTGGCCACAGCGACAGGTCCGTGAGCCCCAAGCCCAGCACTGCAGCTGAAGGCAGCGCCGTCCTGCCACAGGTGGATGGCCTGCCCGCGGGGGGCTGACGGAGGGGGAGGTGAGACCAAGTCCTGAGGACAGGAGCCAATCCTTGTCCCTGACCGCATACTCCCGCCCTATCTCTCGACACACAGTGAGAGCCGGTTTTCTGTCCCGTGCAGTCAGGAGCCCTGACTGCGCTGGCCTGAACAGGGCAGGGTCGAGGTCAGGGGTAGAGGAAGAGAGGACGCCTGGGGTCAGGTGTTGGTTTGTTCAGTGGCTTTCTCCCTCACCCTTCCTCAGAAGGGCCAGCCCCAGACCATGGAGGGAGTGGCCGTGTCAGAGAAAGCAAGCGGCCAGGCAGGGAGGGGCCGGGGGGCGGCCGGGGGCGGCGGCCAGCGACCCACGCAGGCCCGGCTTCTGAGCTCGGACAGCCTGGAGACGGCAGATGCCACTCATCACAACCGCTGTCACAGCTACCGGGTGCCGGACACGCTTCGGAACATTTCTTGTTACGTCATTACACCCTCCCGAGCATTCACAGGCGAGAGTAACGACCCGCATCTTCACTCTCCACGTGAGACAACCACTCAGGAAAGCAGACACGCCGGCAGGCCTCTGGGGCTGCTGCCGGTTGGCAAATCCTTCCCTTTCTCGTGGGCAGAGAGGCCCCTTTCCTCTGGAGACCTGCTGTTCCCCACTCCACGCGGGTTCTGGTCGGGCCGCCGCTGGCCCATGGGGTGGGCGCATGACCCAGCGAGAGCCACTGACTGAGCACAGCCTGCGGGGACGTGGCGGCCATGTCCCCAACCCTTGAAGAGACCAAGACAACAAGGCTGACCCCAAACAAGGGCCGTGAAGAGAGACTGCACTGCTGGGAAACGCCGAGTTCCTGCATCTTGCTGCACTCTGCCTCTGTCTGGTCACACAGGCTTGTCAAGCCCCTTGCTCACTGTGGTACCTGTGACCTGGGTTCCTGCCTCCTGTCACTCAGAGCGCCCACTGATACGGCTAGGTGTGCGGTTCCCGACCCTAGGCTGCAGACCACCGCTGGCCGGGCCGCACCAGAAGCCGCTGGGGTTCAGCTGGCTGGGAGGATGGAGGGTAACTCGGTATCTTTGCTTTGACAAGCACCAGCAGGCCGGACTAGGTGGCCTCCAAGACCCTGGCTAGAGCTAAGAAATAATACCTTGGGTAGGAGGTGAAGTAATATTCCAGCTCGGTGAGAATGCTGGACAAACGTCACCCAGAAACAGGCAGTTTTATGGTTCGTTTCAGGAGCTCCTAATCCCCTGAAAAAGCGCCACAAAACATAAACGCTAACTGTGAAGAAAAACTGATCACCTGCGCAACATTAAAGATCAGTAACTTCTACTTACTAAGAGACACTATTAAGAGAACGATAAGGCATGCCGCGGAGTAGAGGAAGAGGACTGTAGGGTATACATCTGAGAAAGACTTGAATCCAGAATACATAAAGAATATATATGGAACTTTAACAAATAAGCACCAAAACCCAGTGGGGAAGTAACTTGAAAAGGCTCATTGCAGAAGAGGATATCCAAAAGGCCAGTAAGTGATGAGAAGTTCTCCATTAGTCTTCAGGGAAACACAAATTAAAACCACAAGTGGTATCGCCATACACCAACCTGAAGGGCTAGAAGCCAAGACTGATGACACCAGGCGCTCGTGAGGATGGGAGAGCTGTGGAGCTCCCGGACAGGCTACGGGAATGGACACCGATGCAGCCACCCCAGAAATATCTCCCAAAGTTAAACCATGTAGGGCTCTGAGCCTGCCACTCTTAGACATGTGTCTAAGAGGAACGTACCCGTATGTTCACGTTAACAGCGCCAGACTGAAAGTAAGCCAAGGCCCCGACAGGAGCAGAACGGGTACACGAATCCCTGTATCTTCATACCCTGAACACTCTCCAGAAGTGTGAACTACTGCACATCTTTTTTTTTTTTTTTTAAGATTTTTTTTTTTAAGTTGACAGAGATCACAAGTAGGCAGGGAGGCAGGCAGAGAGAGAGAGAGAGAGAGAGAGGAGGAAGCAGGATCCCCACTGAGCAGAGAGCCTGATTCGGGGCTTCATCCCAGGACCCCGGAATCATGACCTGAGCTGAAGGCAGAGGCTTTAACCCACTGAGCCACCCAGGTGCCCCTAACTACTGCACATCTAACAAGGGCAACTCTCACAGACACAAAATGCATCAAAAGAAGCCACTTTGTCAAAGTACAAACTGCGGGATTCAGTTTATATCAAGTTCAAAACCAGGTAAAACAAACCTGTAGTGTTAGAAGTCAGGATAGTAGCTACTCTGGGGAGGAAGAAAGGGGTCCTAACTAGGAGGAGTCATGAAAGGGACCCCTGGGTGCCAGAAGTGCTGTACTTTTTGATCTGAGTGCTGGTTACATGGGTGTAGACATTTCGTGAAAATTAACTGAGTGGTAGTACACCTATGATTTGTGCACACTGAGACAGTATGTTGTTTTTCAATGAAAATTTACATCGAAAAAGTCATCACAGGCATCAAGGCTCGGAGGGAGGTAAGGCTGCCACACTGCCCTGATTGGGAGAGGGAAGAAGACAGATCTGGGCAATGAACCGGTTAAGAAGGGAAGGGTTTTTTTTTTTTTTTTTTTTTTTGGCCAGAGATGGCAGAACAAGCAGAAAACCAGTCAGAACTCCTAGGGATGGAGCAGTTTCTGAGACACGTGCTCCTTTGAAGCCACACAAGGGCTGTTCTTCCTTCATGGGGAGGGGCTGGATACTCAGGTGGCAGACTGGGGCACAGGGGCCCCTCTGAGGACAAGTTCACTGACAACAAGGCTGAGGATGAACTGGAAACAGGTGTGCTGTTACAGACGAAAGCAGCACAACGAGGAGGCTCCGGTGTCTCCATGTCAGGAAACCCATCCTGCGTGAGGGCTGGCGCTGGGTGTGTGGCCCAGGAAATGGAGAAAGACGGAACACTAAGCTCATGGGATAGCAGCCTCTGAGAGGAGAGAGAGGAAAGGCTCAGAACAGACAGCATGGGATGCCCGGCAGGGGACAGGAGAGAAATGAGGGAAGACTCTGGAGTGCACCTGAAATCCATCCCAGCCCAGCTTCAGCGAGAGAGGTTAACGTGGACGGTGCGAGCAACTGTGGTGACCCGGAAGGTAGAACGTATCATCTGGGAGAAGGTGGGTGGGGGGGGTGAGGCAGATCCACTTGAGCAAGTAGAAAGAGAGATTTAGACCCAGAAAGACACTCAGAGTCCAAGTACCAAGCAGTTCCAATGAGATTATGTCACCTAAATATAGACCGGAAGTAGGCCAGGATAACGGACGGGCAGCAGGCTGGAGGCCGGGGCCCAGAAGGCAGGCAGGAAAGGACATGCAGATTTACTCAGCATTTCACTTCTGCAAGGGAGGCGGTGGCTAGCAGGATGACAGCCCTGGCAGAGGCATCGGTGGCCACATCAGGAAGGGTCTTGGTGGGCATTTCCTGTGGGTTAACACCCCTGGTGGAAGGGAGATACCACGAGGGAGCACAGCTTCCTTCCCGTGAGGGCTGAGGAAAAGCAGAGTCCAGACTGGAAACCGCAGTTTTCCTAAATGGCCTCCACCCCCCAGTCTGGAAGAAACCAGGACACCCCGCTCTGGGGTCTCTGACTGGCTACCCAGCAGCTCCATGGAGCGTGGAGCAGGACCCTGGACGGGGGGCGGGGGGGCGCTCCTGGGAGCTGAAGCTGCCGACTTTTAAAGGAAGTGCCATTCTCCACTTTGGACCCCAAGGGCCGCTTCGGTGGGCCATCACAGCCTGGGTTACAGAGCACCCTTCCCCGAGGGCCATCTGTACTCCTCGTGGGCCTGTGCTCACCTTTGGAGGCTCAATTCAGCGCCAAGTTTCTCCCAGGTGAGAGAGTCCTTGGAGACAGAACCACCATGCAGGCTGAGATAGGAACCCTCCTCTGTGGAAGGAGCAGCTGTTCTAGGCAGACTTTCACAAACTGCACACGATAGAGACCTCCTCTATATTTTTTGGAAGACAGGGGCAGGGTCTGTGTCTTGGGGGCGGGGGGGCGGCAGGGTGTGTGAGCGCACGTGTGTATTTTCATGGCTACCTGCTAAAGGAAACCACTTGTGGGGAGAAAGGGGAGAACCCACACAGAGGCCCCCAAAACCTAAGCTGAAATGATACCAGGATAAAAGAAAGAGCTTCCTAAGAAACATTCTACGATGGGTGAACGGGATTCACTCTGGAACTGCTGTTCCAGAAGGAGTTCAGAGGCACCTTTAAAAGCAAGGACACCCTTTTGTCTGTCCTGGCTCAGATGCAGCCCTACCCCAAGGAGGCAGGAGGATGGAAACGACTTCTAGCGGCCAATTCCTGCCACTACTTTGTTAAGATGCTACCTTATGATAGCCGTCAGCTACGTGCGAATTAACTAAGCTAACTGACTTACCAAGGTCAAAACTTTGTTGGTGTCCTGGCATCCTTAGGTAAAGCATAAACAGATCCAGACAGTACTGCCGATTCCATCCGGAAAAGCTCCAAGCTTCAGAAGGAAATTCATTATCAAGTTCTCAGCCACTGGCAATGGCTCTTGACAGTCACCCCCAGCCCTGCAGGCTGCCTGAGCCATGGCATCAGATCAAAGCTGATGCTTTGTAGGTGTGGTGACTACCAGAAAGTGCTTTTAAGCTGAGGCTGGGAAGAACAGAGCAGGTGCCAGCACCCACGGGCTGGGGGTCCGAAGCATGCCGTGCAGGGGCACCGAGACACCTTTCCCGCCAGTCCCTCCTGAACCCCCATCCCATCCACAGGGGCTTCTCAGGTCACATGGCCTCCCACCAAGTTCATCTGTGACCTCTAACCTCCCACAAGCTCTGCTAAAGGGAGCGGACCCTTGGCCTTCTTCCAGTCCCCTGTCACAGGGATCCACTAGAACCCTTGAAACATGGAGATGCTTTCCTCTGAAGCTCCCCAGACTTCAGCACACACTGTGCAGGGCTCCCTCTGGCCAGCACTTCCTCTGTCCCCTGCCGTAGGACCTAATTAATCCCAGCCTTGCCTGACAGGGCCCACCACATGTGGTTCCCATTTTCCAGAAGGAAATACGCCCTTCTTACAGGGAGTGCCTGTGTGTGTGTGTGTGTGTGTGAGAGAGAGAGAGAGAGACAGACAGACAGACAGTGGGACCCTGGAGACTGCCTGGAGGAGGCAGAGCAAAGCCACTAGCCTGCTTCCAGGTCCCAAGCCCTCACGGGTCACAGATGGTTCTGTGAGGTGCTGGGAGGTGGCACCTTTCCATGGGTTAGGAGACAGTGGAAATAGACCAGGCCGGGCTCTCTGGGCTGCCTGAATTTTGCCCTCCCCAAGGACATCTTCGTATTTCACCTTCGAGGGCGGACTCTTCTCTCAGTCTTGTCTGGCGTGTCAGATCGTGCTTCCCCGCCAGTCACGTACTCTCAGTGCTGCTTCCAGTTAGATCAAAGCCAAGAGCAGGTTGTGCAAAAGAGCTTCTGCCACACACTCCCTTTGCTGACCTGCATCTCAACAAAAGCACCCCAGGCCCCTGGTCTCTGGGGAAAGAATGACTATGGAAACTTCCAGAAGATGCACACAGGAGTCAGGCAGACTTACTTCAAGTCAGCGAGAAGAGAAGCTTCTGAGAGGAAAGTAAGAAATTCCTTGGAAAAATTCCTCCAACCCGGCTCAGGTCCTGTCTCCTTCCTCTCAGCTGGGGACTCCAACCAGTATGGCTTCAGACGAATAAAATCTCAAACCCCACCTGCATTCTGGGTCCCTTCTAGCAGACACACTCTGGCTGGCACATGCTCGTCAAGGCAATTTATTTTTATTTGGAGCAAATGAATGCACCCCATTAAAGGGGAGAGTGAAAGAAAGCAAGGAGGGCCTCTTAGAAGCTCTCTCCTGCGGGCTGGGGGCCAGAGGCAAGGTGTGTTAGCCTAAAATACCGCTCGAACCAGCGATCTGGGTCTTGCCACATTACTTGGCTTCATCTTGCATTAGCATCAGCACCGTGGGCTTTGGGTAGGGGCGCCTGGCTAAGGCCCCCTGGCACGACAAGTGGTGCCTCTGAAAACTGTAGGGGGTAACCAATGTCAATGAGCTCCGGGGGCTGGGAAGGTCTGGGAGGACACAGAGTGAGAAGGGGAGCGGGGTGGGGAGGGTCAGCCAGTGTGGGCTGCCCTGGCCACAGTGGTGATGTGGCCCTGGATGACAGCCTGTCTCACGGGTGACCATACAAGGACAGCAAAGTGGAATTCCTCAGTTAGAGCAAGAAAGCTGCTTCTCGAGGCCCTGCCTGAGATGCAATTAAAAACAAGTCCAGTTTCCAGTGGCTTCCTAGGCCTCCGGCCCTACCACCCATCTCAGCGGCTGATCAATCTCCCTCACTCCCCACCAAGCACAGGGCAAACCCGGGGGTGGGTGGGGGGCAGGGCAGGATCAGCAGGAGTACATCACAGGGACTGTGAGCATTTGCTGAATTGGAGAGGCTGCCATGCCTGTGTCTATCAGAGGTGAGAGGAGGACCAAAATGAACCAGAAGCTTTATCTCAGGGCTTCTCTGGGTGCAGGTCTCATGGAAGAGGATGCAGGACTGCCTCTTGCTCTCCCACTTGGGCCCCCGACCCAGGCTCTTCAAATGCTCTCATCTTAGGGGCACCCGTGTCCCCGGGAAGGGTGCTCAGGACCTCATCCACCATCGGTGGGGGTGGCTGGGGTTGGAGCCTTTGAGTTCACAGCAGGCACTCGTTAAAAAGAAAGCATTCTCTGGCAAGTCCTCTCTGCGAGGCAGCAGGGAGGAAGGGGTGGGGGAAGCACAGTTGGTTAAGCCAAAGGACGGCTGGCCAGAGGGCCATCTTGGCGGGCGGAGTGGGGTGTCCCAAGACTCGCTCACTTCCCAGCACAGAAGCAGGCCTTGTAAGGATCACAGCTGTCGGATCACGCTGCAGTTCCTATCAGTTTATCAAAGAAGCTGCGTTTTCTCTCTCCTCTCCCTTTCTACTGAGTATAAGTGGCCCGGTTCATGGGAAAACAGCCCCGCGCTTGTTCTGCCGCATTGGCATGGAGGGTGGGAAGAGGCCGGAGAAGGGACATGTGCACCAACACCTACTCGGGGCGGAGTTGTTTTAATGGGGCCGGGGCCGGGCCGCTGGTGGGTGTCTGAGGTGCTGGGGCCGCAGGTCTGGCGCGCCAGGGCCAGCTCTCGGCACAGAAGCCTTAATTACTTCGCCCTCTCTGGAGTCTGGTTTCCCGTCTTCACAGACCACCCTGGGAGGCTGAGGCCGTGTCACGAGGCGGAACGAGAGCTCCCGTTCACCAACCTGTACTGAGAGTGACGGCGTGCACCATCTTATGCAGCCCTCTCTGCAAAACGAAAGGCTGGCATCACTGCAGATCAGGTCACGTGACCAAAACCTGGAAGAACTGGGATTTGAACCCAAGTCTCCTGGACTCCAGAAGTTGCAATCTTAATCCGGATCCCGAGGACCTGTGGGAGGCCCATGGGCCCCATTCTGGTGGAGTCCAGGGAAGGGGGAGAGGCATGGGGAGGGCTGTGGGCTGCCCACGTCTGGCACCCCTCCCCCACGTCCCTTTCCCCACTTGTGGGCTCAGCTTCGACTCCTGCGGGTGAGAGGAGGGCCTGGGCCCACAGCGCATCTCAGCAAGTCTAGCCGAGATGAGGCTTTGGAGCCCTGGGCCTCCCCGAGTTCACTACGCAGCTAAACTGTTATGTCCATAAGATAACAAGGCCATATGGACACAGAGGAGGTCTGACCCGCCCAGGAGCCTGGGGGGAGTTTGGGGCCCCACACCCCCCCGCCACGGAGGTGCAGCCTGGGAAAGCTGTGTGGGGGAGAGGAAACACTCCAGGGTCCTGCGGGAAATCAAGCATCTTCCTCAATGCCAAGACGCCCACCAGATGTTTGTCTTCAGCAACTCTGGCTGCTCTTGTCCTCTAGACGGCAAGCCCTCCTGCTCCCTGAGCTAAACACACTACTGTAGAAATGATGGCTTTTCACTGGTTTAACACCTGAAGGAGCGGGTTAAATCATTCTCTGTTTCTTATCAGGCCTGTGGCTTCATCTCAGCACTCTGCACGGACCACTACTATGCTTTTCTTTAAAGCTGTCAGTATAAAAGAAGGAAATGAAATGAGAAGCAGACTGGCAGGCTGACGCTCCCGACGGCCCCTCCCCAGGAAACTCGGCTGAAGGGACTCGCTCCCCTGTCTGATCACAGGAAGCCGGAGAGCCCGTGTCTTCAAGACCTCCTCCACATCTGACGCTGTGCTTTGTGCCCCCACGAGAGCCTAGACTGGCTGGTGGGGACTGTGACCCAGGCTGGTCAGTGGCGGTGGGCTCACAGGGCCCGCGCTGCTCAGGGGAAGCAGGTGCTGGTGCTGCTTCTTGGGGGGGCGATGGCAGGCTGGACAAATGACGCCAAGGACCAGGAGGGAGAAGTGGGAGGGGCCCAGCTCCGAGGTTCCTTCCATCCCGGCCCACCGGGTTCCTACGCCAGAGCCTGGGGTCACAGACTGCGCAGAGCCTCACAAGGTGCCCGGCCGCTGCCCTCTCTCACGGAGGCGATGGAGTGGTGGGTGCGGAATTAGCAGAGCGTGAGGGTCTGCAGCTCAGCTCCCACCAAGCCTGGCAGGCACGGGGCTTCCTCTCATTTCCCTCCACAAAATGAGGATGCCCGTCAGCCCAGGAGGCTAGGAAGACACTAAACGAAGCAAGTAAAGTTCCACTACCCCGAGGCTGTAAATGGGAATATGCAGTGGCCGTTGGGTCCCCAGCTTCAGGGAGCCCAGGGTCCCTGAGCAGGTGGGGAGGACACCGACGTGGGCCCTTGCTGCCCACACTTCTGCTTGGTGCAGCCTGGCATTCTGCTGACTGCTCTGAGCTTGCTCTCTCCGAGCCCCTGATGGGACAAGGGAGGCTGCTAGAGAATGGAAAAACCCAATACAGTCAGGTTCTCTGGAGGGGAACTAGTTACAAATGCCTTCTTCAAAGGCTTCTCTCTCCACTGGTGCCTGAAAGGCTTCCAGGCAAGGGGGAGCTCATCAAGTGAAGGGACATGTCTGCAGTATGGAAAACCACGTAAAATACACTGTCACTCATGTGGGGACAGACTGTCGCTCTCCCAGTGGGGGGGTCTCCTGAACCGCTTCTAATCTCCACTTCAATCCCACGGACTGTCCAACTTGATGTGAAGTAAAACGGGAATTCCTCCCCTTCTGGCCGAGTGGGTAAGAATCCGCTTCCGTCCCTGTGTAACTGTGGGGCTCTCACCTGGGAGGATTCTGCTCCCAAGGGCTTGTGGCCCTGTCTGGGAACATTCCTGATGTTCCAGCTGGGAGGGCGGGTGCCGCTCCACAGCCCAGAGCACACAGGACGGGCCGGACCACCAGGGACCATCCAGCCCCAGCGCCAACAGCACCGAGCCTGCGAAACCCTGCTCTCTATGACCTCAGAAGAGCAAGAGGGCGGTGACAGCCTCCCACCACCACGGGGACACCTTTGTTGGTCTGGACCATCAGAAGCCCCTCCCCACAATGGGCAGAAACTTCGTAGTCCTGCTATTTGTCCTTCTGGCCAGGCAGGCCTGTCCCCTCCTGCAGCTCGGTCCTCTGACCCCACACCCTCAACTCCACCCTCAGTCCTCAAACGAGGGCCCTGGCAGGCAGCTCTGGATGAAGAGGGAAGGGCCTGCTCCCTCCATTTCCCTCCCTCGGCTCACATCACGGTGGGGCAGGCTCCTGGCATGGCTCCCGGCAGAAGCTTGTGGGCCTCACCTCCCCTCGCTGCCTCCTGCCACCCCTTTTTGCTTCTTCCCACCTCTCAGGGCCTTCTTCTCAGCCTCCTTTCCTGGCTTCTCTTTCTCCCCGACCACTACACACTGGAGCTCCCTAGGGCTCGGTCTCAGGCCCCTTCCCTACCTCCTCTGCCCCTCTTACCACTGACCGTTCTTCTTCCCTAAGAAAGCAAGCTCCGCGAGGATGGAACCATCTAGAGCAGTACTTGGCAGAATCAGTACTCAGTAATACTATCTGCTGAATGAATGAGTGAGTGAGAGAATGAATGAAAGACTATGCTATCCATTTCCACTTTTCTCTCTTGGGCACAGGTCCCTCTTCTCAGAGTCACGGGGAGCAACCTGCATCATCATCTCTCCTTTGATGTTACCAAAGCAATTCCAATTCAAACATGGGACCCTCCTCCCTCCAGAGCTCCCATCACAGGGACTACCACCACCAGCCAGAGTCCTGGTGTCACTCCCAACAGCCTGTCCCCTCAGGCCCTCATGTAATCAGTCACTACTCAATGATACATCTTACAAATTACAAAATGGTGCCGCTTCTCCCCATCCCCCTCCCAAGCAGCCACCATCTCCCACTTGGACAACAGCCTCCCACTGGTCTCCCACACGTCCGCCTTGCTGTCTCCACCCACCCCTTTTCCTCAGCAGCACAGGAATCTTTAAAAACACAAATCTGGTCACACCGTCCCCCCACCCAAGCCCCTTCAGTAGCTCCCTCTGGCCTCGGGGAGAGGCCTCCAACCTTGGTGTGGCCAGCAAGGCTGGGCCCCTCTCCCGCTTGCCCCATGGATCACATAAGAATGCTCTTTGAATGAATGTTCTTTGCTGACTTGAAGACTCCGTACAGGCTGGACCCTCTCCTAGCAATCCCCCTTCAATCCCCAGACTCCACAGAGTGCCTCAGGAGCCTTCCCGACTGTACGGACCACTGTCTAGTCAGCTCCCCGAGTACCCTGGATGGCTCTAGAACCCCGTCCCCCACAGAGGTGCTTATTTCATGGGTCAGGGTGAGAGCCCTAGGTGACTGACAGGAAGCTACTGCTGTAGAGCACTGAAAGCTACTCAGACTATTCCAGAAAACTTCTCTCCCTGGCTTTGTGGGGGAGCCTGGAGAAATCTTTGCCCCATCTAAATTTTGATGACTTTAAGGTCACACTCTTCTTTGACCCTGGCTACTTGGAGCTGAGGTGGCGGCAAAGGGCCAGAGCTGGCTATGCTGTTGGCGGCGGGAGTTCTAGAGGCCGAGAGTGGCCAGGGCCCTGGGACTGGCCAAGGCCAGGCTCACACGACTCGAGATCCCAGCTCCGCTAGAGTGACTGCTGCCACCAACTCTGGCCAAACGCTATGCGGGCAGCTGGGCACCTGAGCCCCATTTCGTGTTCCATCCAGCTCACCTACTTTCTTCCCCAAAGACTCCAACAAGGACACACTGACAGGACCTTTAACCTCCAGGGAAAACAGTGTCCTGACAAGTGGAAAAGTAATTCGTTCGTTCAAGAAATGGCGACATGCACCTGTCCCGTGTTGGCAGCACCAGCAGGCCCGATGTGAAGCTGGGGGTGCCTTTGCTTCTTTAAGAGTAAATGCAAAGGAAAAGGAGGGGAGAGAAGCGGAAGAGAAAATGGCTGCTGGCAGCCCTGGCGCAGCGTGCAGTGAGAAAGCGTGGCTGTGAGGAAGAGAAAGCGCGCCGAGTCTGACCTGATGATGAAAGCGCCTCTGGCCTCCAGGAGCTTGCGTTCACTGCTGAACCTCTTGAGAAGGTTGATCATGAACTTATAAAAGTAGGAGTTCATGGTGGGGGTGGAAGGAGAACATTCTAAGCCTTTGGTACCTGCAGAGAAAGGGATAGAGCCAAGAGTTACTGTATGGCCCACAGCATGGTGGGACCCCCACGGAACATATGCTGTCGCAAATGCCAGAAAGGTGGTGTGTGTGTGCGGCGGGCGGGGGTGCAGCTGTGTGCAGAACAAGGTGAGGGAAAACCTTAAATCCAGGGCCTCGGGTCGACGTTAGAAAAGCAAGGACTATACAAGTACGTGAGAACAAATACAGCTGCTTACTGTACTAACACGCACTCACGGGTCCTCCTCTCCAGCCAGCCCCCAGTGACTTAGTGAACACCTCCTATCTGGGAGACCTGCTGCTACGTGCTGGAAAATTTTTATAGAACACACCTGGACCTATCATCCCAATAAATAAAATACACTCGGACTTCATTTTGGCTGGTTAAGGACAAGTGAGAAATCGAAAAGAAGAAAGGGGTAAAATAGGCATACGATCTCGACAGTCAACAAAACACACGCTCCTTGGGGCACCTGGGTGGCTAAGTGGGTTAAGCCTCTGCCTTTGGCTCAGGTCATGATCTCAGGGTCCTGGCATCAAGCCCGAGTCGGGCTCTCTGCTCAGCAGGGGGCCTGCTTCTCCCCCGCCCACCCCCGCCTGCCTCTCTGCCTATTTGTGATCTCTGTCAAATAAGTAAATAAAATGTTTAAAAAAAAAAAAAAAAGACTTCCCAAATCCAGAGTTGGCTTGAGAACCAGAAGCACATTTGGAGTAGCCCCAGATAAGCATCCTAGCTGAAAATACACCGAGGGCCAGGTCCAGTCCCCCCAGAGTCCCATCCCAGCACAGGTCCCCTCCGCAAGGTATTGGTCATGGAGGGGATGACAGCAGGGCTGATGGAATGCCTGGCTGATCCCCATGTAGTACATTCATACACCCCATGAGATCTTTGTTTTTTCTTTGCCACCCATGCTGACCTCAACAGCACTGTTGGGAAGGTGTTAGGGATGGTAGGAATCTTCACTCCCTCTGCCCAAGGCACTAACAGGGCACAAAACGCACACACGACAGCTTGAGATACAATTCACGTATCATGAAGTTCACCCTTTTAAAGTGTACAGTTCAGTGTATTTTACAACAGTATAGTCACAAAATCGTGCGTCGATCACCACGAATTCCAAAACCTCACCCAAAAAGAAACCTTGTATCCATTAGCTGCCGCTCCCCAACCTCCCCTCCTCCAGCTCCTGGCAATCATTCATCTACTTTCTGTCTCTGGATTTGCCTCTTCGGGAAATTTTGTGCTAATGGAATCAGACAGTAGGCAGTTTCTTTGACTCGGAGTGTTTTCAAGGTTCATCCACATTGTGGTACGTATCCACTTTGTATTCATTTTTGTGGCTGGATAATACTTCATTGTATGGATATACCGTATTTTATCCATTCACCAGTTGCTGGATATTTGGTTGTTCCCACTTTTTGGCTACTAAGAATAATGACGTGGGGCCCCTGGCTGCCTAGGTCAGTAGAGCATGTGACTCTTGATCTTGGGGTCATGAGTTCGAGCCCCTCATTGGGCGTAGAGCTTACTTAATTAAAAAAAAAAGGATAATGCTGCTGTGAATATTCATGCGTAAATTTTTGTGTAAACATGTTTTCATTTCTTTTGGTTGTATACCCAGGAGTGGAATTTCTGAATCACGTGGTTACTCTATATGTAACTTTTAAGGAACTGCCAGACCATTTTCCATAAGGGCTAGATCATTTTACATTCCCACCAGTGGAGTGTGAGATTCCAATTTTCTCACATTCTTGCCAACACTTGTTATTACCTGTCTTTTGATTAGAGCCATCCTCGTGGATGGGAAGTATCTCATTGCGGGTTTGATTTCCATTTTCCTGATGACTAATGACACAGAGCATCTTTTTATGGGCTTACTGGTTCTTGCAGATCTTTGGAGAAATGTCTATACAAGTCCTTTGCCGATTTTAAAATTGGGTTGTCTTTTTATTGCAGAGTTGTAAGAGTTCTGGATACATGTCTCTTACCAAATGTATGATTTGCAGATCTTTTCCTCCATTCTTTTTTTTTTCCTTCTAATGTCCTCCATGGTGTCCTTTGAAGCACAGGATTTTAAATTCTGATAAAGTCCAATTTATCTTTTTTTTTTGGTTGCTTGTGCTTTTGGTGCCATATCTAGAACGTATTACCTATTCCAAGGTCATAAAAATTTACTGACACGCCTCCTAAGAACTGTTTTTTAAAAAAAATAGCTCTTATACTTAGGTCTCTCATCTGTTTTTTGTATATGGTGCGAGGAAGATGTCCAAATTCTTTTGCATGTGGATGGATACCTGTCTTAGTATAACCTGATATCTTCTTTCTTTTTACTTTATAGGTGCTTTTTTCCAAGAATTTTTTTGGAGTTTATTTATTTATTTAAGTAATCTCTATCCACAATGTGGGGCTCAAACTCATGACCCTGAGATCAAGAGACACATGCTCTTCCAACTAAGCCAGCCACCTGTCCTGATGCTTTTTCACATTGTATTTTTTCTAGCTTTATTGAGACAGCATTGCCTATACCATTATATAAGTTCAAGGTGTACAACGTGTGGATTTCATACCTGGACACATTGCAAAAAATGGACACCACAGAGCTCTGGAGTCAGCCAATACCTTCCTCATTGCACATAATTACCTTTTTTTTTTTTTGTGAGAACATTTACCATCAACTGTCTCAACAACTTTTAAGTATATACTATAGTAATATTAACCATCATCACTGTTTTGTATGTTAGATGACCAGAACTTATTAAACTCTAACTGGAAGTTTGTACCCTTTGACCAGTATCTCCCCAACATGGTATCTTTTTTTTTTTTTTTTTTAAAGATTTTATTTATCTATTTGACAGAGAGATCACAAGTAGACAGAGAAGCAGGCAGAGAGAGAGAGGGAAGCAGACTCCCTGCTGAGCAGGGAGCCCGATGCAGGATTTGATCCCAGGACCCAGAGATTATGACCTGAGCCGAAGGCAGATGCTTAGCCTACTGAGCCACCCAGGCGCCCCGAGCAGGTGCATTTTAAAATTGTAACAGGTTTTGGGGACACCTGGCTGGCCCAGTTGGTAGAGCATACAACTAAGCAGGCAGAGAGAGAGAGGGAAGCAGACTCCCTGCTGAGCAGGGAGCCCGATGCGGGACTCGATCCCAGGACCCTGAGATCATGACCTGAGCCGAAGGCAGCGGCTTAACCCACTGAGCCACCCAGGCGACCCCATCTTTCTTTTTTTTTTTTTTTAAGATTTTATTTATTTATTTGACAGAGAGAGAGATCATGAGTAGGCAGAGAGGCAGGCAGAGAGAGACAGGGAAGCAGGCTCCCCGCTGAGCAAGGAGCCCAATGCACGGCTCGATCCCAAGACCCTGAGATCATGACCCAAGCCGAAGGCAGAGGCTTAACCCACTGAGCCACCCAGCTGCCCACCCCAACATGGTATCTTAATAGGCAACCAAGAGCTACCATTTACCAGGGACTTATTACGTGCTATGCATGTCTAAAGCCTTCACACATAGCATCTGATTAAATCTCAAAATAATCCTCGAAAATATGGGCTACTACTCTTCTCATTCTACAGGTGGAGAAGCTGTGAATTAGGCTGAGGACTATCCGAAGTCACAGAGCTGACGAGTGGTGGTCTCGGAGTCCACGCAGCTGGTTTCAACAGCTCCACCATGTTGCCCATCACTTGGGTGCTGGTGTGAGGCAGTTTGGGGTTAGCAGGTTAGTGGGCGATATGTTTCTAAACAAGGGGCAGAAGACTGGAATGAAGGCCCTGCCAAGACGGAGGACACAGAGACAGTGGTACTGGCAGAAGCTGAGGAGGAAGCACCTGGCTGCAGCCCTCTGGGAACTCAGGGAGGACACCAGGGCAAGCACGGTGGCCAGCAGAGACATGTGGGCCATTATGCACCACGCTGGCCTCTCTCTGGCCCTGAAGTCCTGACTTCCTGCCCAGACCAGGGAGAGGATGGCCACATACCTGTGTACAACAGGGAACCAAGCTTGGCTGTGAGGGTCTATTGGGTCCCGAAACATCCGTCCCCCACACACAACACGAATGTACAGAACCATCCATAGGACCAGAAGCAAGGCCTACAGAGGCACCCCACGGGCTGACTTCACAAGATGCCAGTGTCCAGAAGAAGCAGTAAACCCTCCTTTCAGGAGCTGTCTTTTTGCTCAATTCAGACTTCCCTGATGTCCTTGCACGGTGTGGCTGGGAACGGGAAGGGGTGCCTTTCTGTTTTGTTTTTCCCAGCTGTGAATTACTCTGTGAGGATTCCTTACTAGGAGCCATACCTTCAAACTATTGTCCTTTCTCTGGAGAGCCTCCTGGACAGCCCCTGTGAACTGTGTGCAAGGGGCAAGCCTTGAGTAAGAAGCCCAGTACGAGGGCAGACCCCAGTGAACAACTTGATGTTTGCAGTTCGTTGTTCTGGGTCCCTGCCCAGAACAGCCTGGCCTGGGAGGTCCTGAGTGACTCTGGAATGGCAAACAGTCTCTGCTCCCTGGCCCAGAGGGACTGTTTGCAGAATCAAGTGTCACATTCTTACAGATCGAATTACCCCGGGCCCGGCTGGGGCCGATCTCTGAAGAGGTGGCTACAGATGCAGCTGCCAGAGGCCCTCTCCTCCCCGTCCCCGCACTGCCCCTGTGGTGGCCTGGCTGCACACCCCCAACGCCGGCTGCGTGTGTGAACTGGAAACCTTCTCCGAGCTCATCTGTGAGGGCTCCTGTGTCCCTGTCCCCTTTTTGCTTCTGTATGTGCAACCCCAACCTACATCATTTCCAGGCTCAGGGCCATTTAGGTTCCAACATATTCCAAAGGACAAAGGGACCCAAACAGGGAGTGACCATAAAGAAATCTTCCACAACGTGGGGCTATGGTCTCCATTCCCAAGGAGCTGGGTATCTCGGGCAAGCAGAAACATTCAGCGTGCTGTTCTAGAGTAAGGCTTTGGAGTCCTGGTTCAGATCAGATGTCTGCCTCTTACTAGCTGTCCAACTCTGGGCAAGTCTCTCCCGAACCCTCAGTTTCTTCATTTGTAAGGTGGGGCCAATAAGAACCCCTTTCCTTCCATTCAAAGAATTTTTTTTTTTAATTAAGTAATCTTTAAGCCCGAGGTCGGCCTTGAACTCACGAGATCAAGAGACTGAGCCAGCCAGGCACACCCAGTAAGAGACCCTTTAAATGAGACAAAACGTGTGATGCACCGGGCCCGGGGCCTGCTGCACAGTCCATGCTCAGTGAACGGGGGCTGCTGCTATTAGCAAACACGCCAGAACCCGGGGCACAGCAAGGGGCAGACTGTGTCCATCTCTCCCTCTTGGAATAGACGACTGAGGGCTGCGGGACAGTCTGGAAAGCCTCTTGAGCGGAGACTTCAGATCTGGGACAGTTTCCCAGGGCTCTGCTGGGAGGCAGGCAGGCTGTGAGAAGATGGGATCACCTGTGACTCTCCCCAGCCCCTGCCCCACATTTGGGGAGGGAGATCTGCCCGCCCCTCGGCTGACAGCTGGCCTGAGATGGTAGGAGAGAAGGCTTGGGGCTGCTCTGAACACATTCTGGTCTTAGTCATAGCCCCCTCCGGGCCACACGATTAAGGCTCAATGTCCAGGCCCGTATGGCAGCCCCCGGAGTCGAGGCCCCCTAGCAGGAGGGAGAGGAGCAGAGAGACATCTGGGAGAAGCCCTGGCGGATGACTCACGTTCTCACAGTGCGGTGGCTGCTGGGAAAGCTTCCACAGCTCAGCCCTCCCAGCGCTCCTGTGTAAAGACTCTACGGAGAGCAGGAGGCCGGGCGCCTGCCTGAGAGCCAGACCCGGCTGATGGGAGTGTCCGGGAGCTGCCGGGGCCTGCAGCGGCTGGGCAGGGACCTTTGTCCCTCAGGCTGTCCCAGCCGCCAGAAAGGGCTCTCTTGAGGAGGAGCCTGGAAAGCTCCCTGCAATCCCGGCCTGACTGTGTCGAGACGGCAGGTCTGGGCAAGGGCAGGAAACCCTTCCTGGGTGGGTTGGTCAAGGACAGGGTCCCCTTGGGGCTCCCCATGGACAGGGTGAGGGCCTCCTTGGTCTCTCCCAGTCTCCATTTCCCACTGGCTCCTCAGCCACTTTTCTGAGGAACCAGCCCCTCCGTCCCAGCTGGCTTGAGACAGAACCTGCGAGAATCAGGGCTGCAGGCGAGGGAGGAGGTGGTGGGGCGGAGAGACAGCAGACTCATGCCGGGAAGTGTTACTACGAGGAATGACGGGCCTCTGGGCTGAACTCACGTCTGCCCAGCGGCAGCGCACAGCGCCTCAGGGGCCGCCTCTCCCCGCCTCTGGCGCTCGCTCGGGCAGGCAACCAGCCTCTTTTCTCCCACGAAAGCCACCTCTGCTGGGCTTTCCCACAGGGTGGGGCCCTGGGCCAGGTGCCGCTGGTCCTTTAGGAAAAGGCAGAGCCTGGACAGGAGCCCAGCACCCAGCTCCCGGCAGGCGCCCCAACACTGTGCCCCGAGGAGCTGTGGGGCCGCCAGGTCCGGGAGGCTTTCGCTCGGTGGCACTGCTGACGACAGCCTTGCGGGCCCGCTAAAGACGGGGTGCCAGCTGTTCTGGCTGAGGTCCAGCAAGGGGGTTGGGGACAAGCGGGCCTTGGGTCTCCGGAGAGGCACGCTCTTCAGGGGGCCCGGGAGCGCGGGGTCTCCATTCCCCGACGCCGCCGAGGACGGGCCCCTGAGCTGAATGCCGCCCGCCTGGCACTCCTCGTTGAAGTCTGGACAAGCGGGCTCTGGCAGGAAGTGCCCGTGACTGCTGGCTGGCCGAGGGGCAGACAGATGCTGTCGGGAGCGCTGGGAGTACAAACCCAGGCTGGTGGGGTGGGCGGCCAGGGAGCCAGCCGGGCAGATGGTGCTAAGTGAAACCTGATGTGGCGACATGAGGATCCGCACAGCGCCTCACAAACAGCCTTCCCTGGGATGCTTTAGATTGAGTTTTGTGGCTATGACGCGAAGGAGCCTCACATGTCAGGATAAAAATAGCTCTGGCCTCAATAGGCAAAACGACTTACAGTTCAACAAAACCAGATGCAAAAGCCTTTGTGGCCCGGCCCAGAGCCGGCGGGGTCCCTGCTGGCTCCCTGCCCTCTCGCCCGTCTCCCTCCCCCGTGGCAGGGGGCATCTGGACCCCGCCGCCCAGAGCATGTGGAGGAAAGGCCGGGGGGCCGGGGCAGATCCAGGCCCTGTGGCCGACTGGCAGGGCAGGCTTGAGGAGGTGACGCCCTCTCTGGGGCCAGTTCCTGTCTGGGAACCCCGCGGGGGTAAGGAGCCTAGCACAGCGCCTGGCACGGGGATTGCTCCGAGGCGGGGACTGCATGACTGGGAGGCTGGCACGGAACCCAGGGACGCAGGTGGGGAAGTGGCAGCTTCCCTTACCGGATCAAGGGGCTGGAAGAAAAGGAGGCCTCGGACTCCAAGCAGCAGGGTCTCGGGAGGCGTGGAGCCTGCTGAATCAG
Source organism: Lontra canadensis (assembly GCF_010015895.1). Lineage (NCBI taxonomy): Eukaryota > Metazoa > Chordata > Mammalia > Carnivora > Mustelidae > Lontra > Lontra canadensis. The sequence goes on from NW_022631002.1 coordinate 12,795,295, forward strand.
AGGGCCCAGGCCCCAAGGCCACATGGATAAAAGGGTGGCGAAGATGTTGTGACAACGGCACCCTTGGGACTCGATCTAAGGGGCAGTTACCTTCTTTGCTGTGAGCCGGCCCAGCTGAGGCTGGGGAGCCCTCGGCCCTGGGCAGTGACCCACATCCGGGGGGCTTTCCAGCTGTCTGCTTCAGAGGAAGAGATAAGCTAATGGTCCACGGCAGGGCCTTGGAGGAATTTTCAGCTGACAGGGCAGTAGAGAGGGGTGGCGCCAGGAAAGACTGCTGCTGGGGGTGGGGGCAAGGGCGGCACTAGAGAGACACAGGAGGAAGGGGCCTGAGGGCCATCTCTGAGACCGAGCCTGTGTTGCAGAGGGCTAGGCTGTCCACCTGGCGACAAGCAAAGACCTGTGCAGTGGTGCTAGGGGAATGTTGGATATGGCGCTGGTGACGGGGCAGCCGGTTTTGGCATCCCCTCCTTCCAGCATGATAATGACTCTGAAAGGTACTAACCCCTCCTGGGCGCCCAACTATGGGCATTCAGAGATGAGTACAACTTAGAGCCTTCTGACCCTGGCACCCAAGTCATCTGGAAGAGTATGTAGGAAGGGAGGCCTTTTAAGGCTCCAAGAGCAACAGAGAAGGCTTTTGGGGCTGGGAACTCGTCTGGTGCGTCTGGAGGAAGTGGAGGCAGGAGCCATGAGTTGCTGAGGCCACTGAGGCCAGAAGGGGGCCCTGAAGTCGCTGTGCAGAGGGCTACCTTCCAGAGATAGGCCAGGCTGGGGCCGTGGCCCACCGCCCCACAGGAGAAGCATGGACTGCTGGCCTGGCCACCACTGCTCTGCTCCCCTCCTTGGGTGGTAGAAGTTTCCAGGGCTGGCCAAGTGCTTTTCTCCTCTAAGCGTCGGGGTGAAGACAGGAGACTCTCAGGGTGGGCTCCTGGGTCAGCACCAACACCTACTACAACCTTCCTCTCCTAGCTAAGAATGACAACAGTGCTTTCTCTCACAGTTGTCGTGAGGAGTCGAGGGGCTAACCCACAGCGAATTTCCGTGAGGTGACACTCTGGACAACAGTGTCCGGTCCTAACAAGCTTAATGTATTATAGTCACCGTTACTACTGGGAACAATGCCCAGGGATGGCTTCTTGGGTTTCTTCTAGAGCTTGTTTGTAAATTTGGCCACACCAGCCAGGATGATAAGGAACGAAATGGAATCAGAACATTTCATCTCTGCCCATTTTTAGAGCCGGGGTGAAACTCCACCTTGGACCAGAGAACCCCACAGGGCTCAAGGATGTAAGTAGTTATCCCATTAAGAACGCGCCTGCTGGGCTGGAAGGAAAGGAAAGGGAAGACCGGCTTTTGGGGGCAAACATCAGTCCTGGGCTGACCTCTGACCTCAGACAGCCACACTGCTGTGGCGCCTGGCCAAGGCAGCTCCCTGTCCTGCAGCAGTAGCATCCAGGGCCCAGGAGGACCCAGCATGTCTCAGAAAAGGGACTGATCCCGGAAGCCTCTTACTTCTGCTGAGCCTTTGGCTTGAAGGGAGCTCATCACCCCCTCTCCTCAGAGCGTAGGGGGCCTCAGCCGGCATCCCTGAGTGGAGACGGGCAGAGAATGCACAAAAGCTGCCCACCCAGAGGAGATCCAAGAGGTTGTTTCCATTTCATTTCACCAAATCGCAATTAGGAGACAGCAGGACTCGGGCTTCCTTCAGGGCTGCCCACCCAGGTAGCCCCCTCCTGAATGCCCCCGAGGTGAGCCTCTTCCCTGCCTGGGGCTCTGTGACGGTCAGCAACCAAGTGGTGGTGGGAGAAGCAAGACCATCAGCTCTGCTCACACACTCTGCTCTGGAGGGGGCGATGTCTGCACGAGGCCTGGTGGGAGGAACGCCCCCTGCGGGCAACTCTGCAGGCCCCAGGGACTGCAGCCAAGGTGCCTTTAAGCCCCTGAGGCAGCTTCCCAGGTGGTGATGCTGCCCCAGCCCTCGCACTAAACCTGCACTATTTGAGTTTACAGACCCAGGGAGCAAGGAGGCTGGGCCACTGAGCTCCTTGCAAAAGCAAGGATTTCATCTTTGCTCCACTCCCTGCCTCCCTGGCTTTCCGGAAAGACCCTTCACTGCGGGGCTGGGGTTTCTCTATCCTAAAAGGACATAGCACAGCACAGTCGTGCCCTAGAGAGCCAGAGGAAAGCCAAATCCAAACAGGAAGAGGGGCTGGCCTTGTAGCCTCTGTCCACGTGCATGCCCGGATGGAAACAGAAAGAATGACCCTCTTGCATGCCTGAGAAGCCCTGGGAGAAGGAGCAGCCCACAGATGAATGACTGTACACTTCCTGCGTGCTTTCTGACCCAAACAGCCACCCCCCACGTCCTTGGTGCCTGGCCAGTGCCTTCCCCAAGGCGGCTGAAGCAGGAGAGGGGATGGGGCCCAGCTCTGGTTTCCTGTGCTCTTCTCTTTACTGGTTTGAACTTGACCTTTTGAAATCATGGACCCACTTAAAAAATACGGTGCCAGCTGCGGACAGGCACGCACGTGTGGTTCCCACACTCTCTGCAGGGAACATGTGAGTCTCAGGCTGAGTGCACGTGGTGGCCCACAGTGCTGTGGATCCTTGAGGCAAGAAGTGATACTGACTATAGGCACTTCCTTAGTGTTCTTTCCAGGATGGAATTTCTTCCATCTGGCACACTTGGTTGTTTTTCTATGAATTCAGGGTGAGTCGCTGGCTGTTTGTTGTGAGCCAGTCCGACAGCCCTGGTGAGCTGGGGCAAATCTTCACCACCTCAGCCCCATCAGCAGCCCACCCACCTGGGCAGGGCCAGGAGCCAGGGTTCCGAGCACCTAGCTGTCTGAGACTCCCCTCAGCTCCTGCTCCCCAGCGGCTGAGAGGTGGGGCTCCTGGAGCTCCCAGGTCGGGGCCTCCCCAGAGCACACGCCTCGCCCACTCCAGCAGACCTGGGCCCCGGGCCATTTGCCAGCACATCCCTCTGCTAATGAGTAAGCACTTTAAGAAGTCATCAGCTTCTTGGTGCCCAAAGAGGAAAAACGCCTTAGAGGTAGAGGGACAGATCTGGGAGTCCCGGAGACTGAGACAGAGATGTCCTTCCCCTGCCCGAGGCTGCGCTGCCTCAGGTTTGGCCTCCCTCACCCTGAGGAGGAGAGAAGATTCCTTCCGGACAACTGCTTCCTGTGGAGGGAGATCTGAGGGCTGGCTCCGACCCACAGGATGCCTTCTCCTCGCTCTGCCCCTCTTGCAGTCACTTCTCACCCTCAGCCCCTCGAGGCTGCTCCTCTGCCCTCTCACCGAGACCCCACCCCCATGCCATGCCTTGCTGCCCACACTCAACCTCTGGCATTCTTGCCATCTGTCCCAGGGACTTAGGGGTGCCGAGCGCGGACGTGGGACACAGGATGGAGAATGGACTCCCGGGCTGCGGGACAGAGGGTGGGGACCTCCCCGAATGTCCTAGGGTCAGGATGTGGGAGCCTCCCAAGCATGGCCTCTGACTGCCTGGAGGAAACTGGGCTCCTGGGCAAGGAAGCTGCTACATCCTGGGGAAACAGGAGAAGGAAACTGCGCTGCCACCAGAGCCCCTTTCCTTGCTTCAGGCAGAAACAGCTGGATACTTGGGACCAGTTGCAGGCAGAGCACGTGCAGCAGCAGTGGCCTGAAGCCTGGGGTCTTATGTGACACCCCACTGCAGGAGCTGGGGGAGCCCCTGACTTCACATGTCACCAGGGAGATGTCTTTAGTGTACTGGCCTTCTGTGACTTGGCCTGGCAGCCCTGGGGTGCGGCCAGGCCAGCAGGGCCCTGGGGGCTCCGCTGAGCAGGTGTTCTCAGAGCAGAGTACCAGAGCGCCCCCGGGGGCGCAGTCTGCTAGAGTGGCAGGACGGAAGCTGCTGCTGCAAGGTCCTCAAACTTTTTGACTTTTGGCTTCGGCATCAAAGGAGGAGCCATCTAGGACCTTGTAACTGGATGTCAAGAACCACTCAGGAGACAAAGACATACCACAGGCAAACACCCAAGATTTGCTGGGACTTTCCTATCAACTTGCATCCTTGGCATTTCCCAGGATCACGTCCCTGGAGGGAACTGACGTCTGCCTGGGAGGGAGGAGTTGGGAGTTGCGCTGGCCTAGGGAGGAGAGCCTCCTGCCGTTTGGAAGGACCCTGAAGGGCAAGCCCCAGGGACACCATGGCCACCTTCATGTCCAAGGACTGCCCAGAAACATCCTGTTTGAATCATCCCCTCTCTTGCTTGGGCTGCCTGCCATGTTGTTGGCTATTTTTAGCTCCCTGATGAGGAAGGAAATGGCTGCCCAGTCTTCCACCTGTGAGGCCCAAGGCTCCAAAGCCCCCGATTCCTGACTGGGGAGACGCTGCCCCAGCAAAAGGGACAATCAGCTGATTCAGATGGTGTTATAGTTAGCTGATGGTTCAAAAGTATGAACGGAGCGCGAAGATGAGAAAAAGGGGATGTGAGGGCCTCTTGTGGGGGTGGGGAGGCAGCAGGAGGGCAAGGTCTGCCTGCCTCTCAGAAAGCAGAGGAAACTTCTGACTGCTCACACCCTACTGGAGCTCTGGAGCTCGACAGCGACGGCCCAGAGCGGCCAGTCTAGGACGAGACTGAGCACCAGCGTTCCCAGGGCCCCTGGCCGCAGCCAGAAGGGGATTACTTACCAGGGGTATTCAGCAGGTTGGCTCTGCCAGGGGTGGGCACCTGAAGCTCTGAGTGGCTGACCCGGAGGTCAGGGCCATCCAGGGGGCCTGGGTCATCCGTCTGGCCTGCAGGGGAGGAAGCAATTTCTGCCAACACCTCTAGATCCTTCAGGATAACCTAGGGGAGAAAAACAAAGGATGAAGGACAAGGGCCTCTGGAGAGCTGTGGTTGGAGACATAGAGCTGCCTCCAGTGGATGGAGAGGGGTCTGCAGAGGGTGACAGGCTGGTGAAAGCTGGCAAGACTATGGCTGTTAATAGTGCTCAGAAAGTTCTGCAAAAGATAAGGATTGAAGAAAACACAGGCGGAAGATGGGGGCAAGTGGAGGAAAGAAGTGGAGTCAGAAGCATGGGAGTAAGGTTTCCTATGACCACTCCTCTCTAGTCCTCCAAGCAGGGATCTGAGAGGTGCCCGGAAGATGTGGGACTCAGGCGCCGGGGTGCAGCCCATGTGGTGTGTGTCCCAGGGCTCCTGGGCTGGCCATGCCCCAAGGTTAACCCTGTGAGGGACTGACAGTGCTCACTAGGCCATAGGGCTGGTGTGTCGGCCACAGCTCGGCCCACTATCTGGTCACAGAACAGATTCTCCTCCAGAGGTGACTCCAGGCTTCCCTCTACATTCAGAGCGGGACTCTGGGCTCCAAGAAGGGGACTTCCTCCTAGACATGTCATTCAATTCTCAGCTGCCTCCTTGATGGTCATACACAGGCCTGATCCCCACCTGCCGTGTTCTTCCAGGGAAGACCGAGAGGTGAGCACGGAGAACAGCTGAGCCTGAGCTCCGGTCGGTGCTGTGTGTCACAAGGTTCCCCAGGGCTGCTTCAGAACCCAAAGCCCCCATGCCCTTAGAGGCTGCCTGCCCCCGCACAGCACTCATCCCCTCTCGCTCTTTACGCGCATCCACGGCCAGCAGGGCGCTGAGCACGCTGCAGGGAGGGCTGCCTTCCCCTTCCCTCCCCCAACTCCTCTCTGCTCACAAGAGGAATGTGCCTGGCCTAGCACACTTGTGCCCCCAGGACTGTCTGTGGTGCTCAGCGGGTGCCTGCTGGGCACAGACAGGTGACTAGGGACAGATGAATTGCCATGGCAACCATGGGCTTTGGTCCTGGACCCATGGCAGTGACACAGAGCATCGGTGGCTGGGGCCACAGTGGGGTTGGGGGGTGGGTTGTGTGTACCATGACACACCAGCTGGCTGGAATATGGTGACAACAGTCAAGATAAGGCAACTGCAGGGCTTTTTATGGGGTGGTGAAAATGTTCTGGAGTTAGATAGTAGTGATGGTCACACAACCTTGTAAATACGTTAAAAACCACTGAACTGTATATATTTTTAAAAAGATTTTTAAAAAAAAATTTATTTAAGAGAGAATGAGAGAGAGAGATAGAGAGCAGGAGTCGGGGGCTGGGTGAGGGAGAAGCAGGCTCCCTGCTGAGCAAGGAGCCCAACGTGGAACTTGATCCCAAGACCCTGGGATCATGACCTGAGCTGAAGGCAGACGCTTAACCAACTGAGCCACCCAGGTGCCCTGAACTGTGTATTTTAAAAGGGCAAATTTCATCTAAAAAAAAAAAAAAAAAAAGGACAAAGCTATTGTCCTCTCCTCAAAGCTTCAGGGTGGTTCCTGTCTCAATGCAAGTGACCTGCCAATGCGTCCTCCTGCCTGGCCCTGGTCGTCACTTCTGGTATCCTCTCTGTGAGCCCTGGCCCCAGGCCTGCTCCCAGGAGCACAGCATGCCCAGCACTCAATTGTCCCACAAGCCCACGGTGGTTTTGCTCCCCATCCTGCCATGCTCCAGCCTCCTTCAGGCTGGATGCAGCGCTCACTCACACACACATCACCTCCCACGTCTAACTGTGTCCTTTCCATCGTTGCTCCCCGGCTCTCAGCACCGCCGGAGTGCAACCCCCCCATTCCTGAGTGCCAGCCACTGTGCTGGGTGCCGGGGGCACAGGGGAATCCAACATGCCTCTCTGCCCACGGCCCAGCGGGGAGACCCACGCTCGCCTGGCCTCTCATGCACAGGTATATGTTATTTTGGAACATTCTGACCACTGGGCCTGCAGGGGACGGATCCATGCTGGCTGAAGATCGTGGCGGCTAAGCGGCCTAGACAGATGGCAGCAACGAGCACGCTCCTGTGCCCAGGCCAAGAGCTGGGGGCCTGGTAGGGCGAGGCTCTGGAGCCTCGAGGCCCTGGCCATCTGCTCTCCAGGAAGCTCTCTACTTTGGTGGCAGCAGCGGAAGTGGACACCGGAGGGAGGCGGTGGGCTGGGGGAAAAGACAGCCAGGGGGGCGACAGCGCCGCGCTCCACGGAGACAGTGGCCTGAGCACGGGCTACGCACTCAAGATGCTCAACCATCCAAGCAAGCCACGGTCTGAAGGGCAGGGAGGTGAGGGGAGAGTACCTAACTCAGGGCTTGCCTCAGAAAGTTAAACAGAGTCACCACACTTTCGCCCTCAGTGTTTACCCAAGAGGCCCGAAAACGTGTCCACCCAGGACTCACACAGACGTGTTCGCACCATCAGTGTTCATCACGGCTAGAAAACGGAAATAACCCTAAGGTCCCGACACTGATTCTGATGTGTTTTATTCTGATACCAGCTGGGGGGGCCTACAATTCAACTCAGTTCTGACCAGCTGCCTGGAGGGAGCGGCAGACCCCGCAGGGTGAGGGCTTAGTACTATGAGACTGCTTTTCCCTCCCCTCCCCCTGGCTTTAGGTGCCAATCCCAAGGCCAGGCTGTCACTTGTGCTTCTTGATGACTGGCTATAGAGCTGAGGTTCCCATGACCCACTCCTCGGGTTTGAGTCCTTTGCTAGAGCGGCTTGTGGTACTCAGAGAAACACTTTACTGACTAGATCACTGGTTTCGTATAAAAAGATGTAACTCAGGAATGGCCGGATAAAAGAGAGGCACAGGGCACAGTCTGTGCAAAAGGAGCCCAGAGCTTCATACTCCCTGGGGCATCACTTCCCCAAATCTCCAGATGGTCACCTCCGGAAGCTCTCCAAACCCCACCCTATGGGTTTTTCCGGAGGCTTCATCACATAGATAGAGCTGATGAAATCCACTGGCTGTTGTCAGCTGGTTCAACCTCCGGACCCCCTCTCCTCCTTGAACTTGGGTTGGAAGTTCAATGCTCTCATCGCGTGGCTGGTTATCCTGGCAACCAGCCCCCCATCCTTTTGGGCATCCATGTTGCCTCACTAACCTAACAAAAGTCACCTATATTATTTTCAACACTCAGGAAATTCCAAGGGTTTTTGGACCTGTGTGCCCGAACGAGGAATGAAGCCCAAATAGGCACCGTTCACTGTGTATCACAACAGCACAAACGAAAATGTATATCAACCAATAAATGGGTAAGTAGAGCGGGGCATATCCACGTGAGGACCCATTATTTGGCAAGAAAAGGAATGAAGTTCTGATACATGCTATAAAACAGATGAACCCTGAAAACATTTGCTAAGTAAGAGAAGCCAGATGCAAAAGGCCACACACTGTACGATGATTCCATTTATGTGAAATGTTCAGACCAGGCAAATCTATAGAGACAGAGCATAGCCTGTGGCGGCCGGGGGCTGGGGGAGGGAGACATGGGGAGTGACTGCTGGTTGGTACAGGGTTTCTCTCTGGGATGGGAAAAATGTTCTGGGATTAGATAGTGATGTCTGCACAACCTTGTCAAAATAATAAAATCCACTAAGGTGTACATTTTACTTTTTAAAAAGGTTTTTTAAGTTATCCTTACACCCAACACAGGGCTCAAACTCACGACCCCAAGATCAAGAGTTACCTGTGCCACCCACTGAGGCAGCCAGGCGCCCCTCAATTGTATACTTTAGAAGGGCGAATTTTATGGTTGACGGACTGTATCTAAAAAGAGAAGAGAATCAAGTCAACCCCAAATCGGCACCCTAAGTCCCAGTCCAGAGGTACGTGTAGAGCAGTTTGCTCTTGCTGTGCCCACGGCCCAGGGTGGTGGGGCCTCGCTGACTCCCCACAATCCTGCACCTAGTTCTGACCCCCCAGAAGGCTGAGGGCACTCAGGGAGGAGCCCTGTGTGCCTTCGTCTCCCAGCATCGGCCAGCCCCACCGTGGCCTGGAGCCGCAGGCTGCTCCTCCCCGGGGCGGCTGTGTGGCTGGGCTGAGGCACACATCTCCTCGGTGGCAAATCCTGGCGGTCAGATGTGGCCAGTGAGGAAAGTGCAGGGCAGCCAGGGCCAGGCTGGCACTCAGCTACATCCCGGCCCCACAAGAGCCATAGGGGCCCACACCAGGCTTCTGGCGGGTACTTATTCCCCTACCAGAAAAGATGCTTGTGAAGAACCACCGGCACCTGACAGGCCTGGCCCACCCTCGGAGCAGCCCGGGGGCTAGGCTGCAAGGGACCAGGAGACCAGAGGAGGAAGCTCTCCTCTCCAGCTAGAATTAATGCCCTCATTTGCTCTCAGTATCCTGGTGCAGAGAGTGACCTGCTCAAAGGATCAGGGAGCCCGCTTCAAACACAACTCCGGCCCTGAAACCAGAGCCCGATAAGCTACACTGGGCTTTGTGGTCAGACAGTCCTGACTCGCAGTCAGTTAACTTCACTCCTCGGACCCCTCCCCCAGATCCATAAGCACCCACGCTGGGCCAGGGGCTGTGCTGGCTGGAGAGACGAAGAGCAACCGGATGGCCCTGCCTCTCAAGACAGTGATCCTGGGGAGGGAGACAGGCGGTCAACAAACACTTACAATGCCATGCATGTGCAGCCTGGCCTGTGGGGAGCAAGAGGCCGAAGAAGTACCGGGAGAGTGGTCCGCCAGGGAACCAGGCGCAGAGGGAGGCACACAAAGCATTCTCTTAACTAGTATCCACCTTTCACGGACACGGAGTCCAAGTCACGTGGCACGATCCAGGAACCAGAGCTTTCATCCAGCTCTGGAGTGGGGCATGGGGTTGGGGTAGGTGTTACACAGCAGAGAGCAGGCCCTCAATGGAGTCATTTGGGCTAAATCCCAGCACACACCAAGACTTAATATCTATCGTAACTGCAGTTTCAACATTTGGCCAGTCAACAAGGAATTACCTGATCAGCACTAGCGAGGTAATCCTCCTAGCAGACCCCTTCCGGTCCTCTTAGAAAGGTGACCTTGCCTGAAACAATACATTCTTTGCAAATAATTTTCCTCTCTCTGCCCCTTTCTGCCTTTAAAAACCTCTCTTTTCCTACAGCTTCTCTCTATTGCTAGATGGGGATGCTGCTGCCTGTTCCACGAACTGGAGAATAAAGCCACTGTGATCTTTAAATTTGCTCAGTTGAACTTTGGTTATTTAACAGGGGGCACAGCCAGAAATCAGGCAAAAGTTAGAGGCAGGGGCAGGTCCACCAAGGGCTATGACCCAGACAAAGAGGTGTGAACTTGGTTTTGCAGGTGACGGGGAGTCTGTGTCCTCACATGTGCCAACAGAGCTTCGCCCTCAGAAGGCTGTCATCATTATAGGAGACACTCCAAGTTCCCCTTCTGTTACGAGATTTTTGGTACCCCAGCTGAGCCTGGTCAGTGGTCCTGGCTCAGGGACTGGGCAGGAACACCAACGCATATGTGCCGGGCTCCAGATTTCATTTCTCTACCAAAGAGAAAATCTGCATGGACATCTTTGTACCACCTCCTCCAGTCCCACTGGAGAGCAGCAGCCAGCAAAACTGTGTATTTTACATTTTGAATTCTCTTATTTTGGAAAGTTTAACACCAAATGGCAAATGAATGTAAATTATACTTCAATTGCACAATTAAAGCAGGAGATGTTGTCTACAGGTTCCTTCAATCATCCCAGCCACTCCGCTAGTGCTTACGTATCGAAAGATTTCTCTGGTCCTTGGGGACTGGCAAAAATCTGACAGCTAGCCCTGCCTGGGACAATACCACATGTCCCTGACACACGAGAGCGTGCGCGCGTGTGCGCGCGCACGCACACACACACACACACACACACACAGAGCACCCTCCTGGTTCTTTCCAATGGGCGTCTGAGAAGAGCACCACAATCTCCTTTGACGCAAAGAGAGGAAGGGGCTGCCAAAAGGTCGGCAAGGAACAGCTTGAAAAGAGAGTGAGGAATCTGTCGGGTCCATTCCAGGGCTCCTGTGCCCATCCAATCCAGATGCTGGCGCTCTCCTAGCTGACAGCAAATCCCACTGAGCCCTAGGAGCTGAACTTGAGGCTATGGAGCAATAATCCTGACACAGGCCTAGGCCAGGACTCTGCCTCGGCCCAGGGAGTGCAGAGCGGTCCAGGGAGGCAATGCTAAGGTGGGAGAGGGTGCTAGGACCAAGCAACAGGGACCAAGCGGGAGCCATGCTCTGCCCTCCGGCTGAACCTGGCTTTGAATCTCTGTACCAGGCCAGGGTTTTGGTCTGTGGACAAGAAGGTCTGGGACAAGGACACAGTGACCTCAGCAGCCTTGCTCACAGGGCACCAGCTCAAGGCCTGGATGAAAGGCCCGCAGCTCAGCTGCTGGAAATGGAGTTCGTCCCCTTCCAAGGAGCAGGCTGGCTGGGCCCAAGCCTACGCTGGCCTGCAGTCCTGGCTCTGAGAACGAGGCAAGGCTCAAAGAAAGGAGGAGGAAGCGCGCCAATTAGTATGCGCTACATAGCTTTTTGCAAAATGAATATAAAACACTTGTGCTTTCTTTTTTGTGTGAGAGAGAGGGTGGGGGGAGAGGGAGGAGGAAGAAGGTTACAAGAAAGCAATATTCTGCAGGGGCAGGAGTGCCTGCAGTTGCCATGGCAACAAGCTGGGGGGGCAGTGGTGGTAGGGAAGGCACATCAGCTGGTCCTGGGTCCCGGTCCCAGAGTGGGGTGACCTGTGAGCTGGCCATCGGTGGAGTGAAAGGGTCGGTGACAACTGGGAGCGGAAAACATCTGACAAAGCAACTCTGAGAGGAAGGCCGGGGTGGGGGGGCGGTGGGAGGGGCGGCCTACCCTCTGTGGCTTGGGGAGCAAGGTCAAGGAGGCCTAAAGATGCCTGAGCAAGCCCTTGCTTCTAGGAGACTTGGCACCGGCCAAGGGCATATTTCGGCCTGGGAGGGAAGTGGCCATCTGGACGGGGCGCCTGCAGGCAGGCACCGCACTGCACCCCAGCAGGCCACAGGCCGGATCTCCAGGGTGGCGCCGCCTTCCTTCTTTTTATTAGTCTGACCAGGCCCTCCCTGTCCCAACACCTTGTCCACAGAGCAGCCCTGGAAAACCCCTTGCTGTGAAAGGCCCCCTTCTTTCACTCTCCTTGGCTGTGCTTTTGCCACCCTGGGAATGGCTGGAGACCCAGCGCTGAACGAGGCCGATTCCCTGGGCAGGGGGTCCGTCCTGGCCTCCTACTGAGGCTCCTGACTCCAAAGTCCCAGGGCGAAGCAGCTCACAGATGCTGACTGAACACTTGCTGACCGGCAGCGCCCGGCAGGAAATGGAAGACGTGGATGGGTCTGAGAGCTTCTGCCAAGGGGATGGCTGGAGGCCTCCACTTCACTCTACCCACTTATCTCTAAGAAACTTTTGTCACAAGTTTGGCTCGGCCCCTGGTCAGCTGATTAGGCCCCAAATGTCAACTGGCTCAGCCTTCCAGCCCGTGAGGAGGGAAGGAAATCTTCACACTGGGCCCTCTCCAGTCCTAGTCAGGAGGAAGCCGCGAGTCTTTCCAAGGGACACAGCTAGGTGCTGGCAGGAAAGGTGAATTCGGGCTAAAGGCCCTGGGGGCTAGGGTCTGGCCGGTGCGGGCCATTGCCAAGGCTACGTGATGCTTCTGCCCGCAGCCATGGGGCCACAGGGTTGCACCTGAGATCTGGGTCAGGTCAGGCTGCTGCTTATTCTTGGGAAGTGGAGCTGAAAGGAAGCGTGGAGGCACCGAGGCTGGGCATCCACGGAGCCTTGGGGCCCTCTGCTTCCTGCCACACACAGGCCTGATCGTTTCCTTCACAAGGGGTACAGGCCCAGCGGGTCAGGCCTCGAGTCTCTGACCACATACTGAATGGCTCCTGTGGCCTGTGGAGTCTGCCAAGGAACCGGCCCTAGGAAGTATCCCCTTGGGGGTACTGAGGAAGGCCACGGATCTCCCATGGGCCCCAGAGCAGTCCCCCAGTGGAGCTCTGGAGGAAGGCACCCAGCAGCAGCAGGCAGCACCAGGGCTGGAGGGTCCCGTCCCAGACACAGAGTAAACCTGAGCTGCAGAAGGCAGCAATTGGGCGCAGCCAGGCCTGGGAAAAGGGTGGGATTCCCAGAAAAGCTTTTGGCCAGAACAGGGTCAGAGTGGGCCAAGCCCAGCATCTCCTGTGGGGTGAGGGGCGGGTCCCTCAGCCCTGCCTTCAGCAAAAGCAAGGAAAGCACTGCCAGAAATTCAGATTTGGAGGCGGGAGAGGATTGCTTAGGCTCAGATCTGTTTTATTTCCCATTGAGAAAACCACTCTGATTCAAAACCTCTTCGATCTCAGTAAAGCAAAAACAACTTAAAAAAGGAGGATTGTATCTTGTTTTTTGGCCCGACTTTGAACACACGCAAATAGGGATCGAGACTTTCTTTTCTTCTCTTTTCTCTTTTTCCTTCCTTCCCTGCATTTTTAAAAAACTTTGAAATCCTTCCCTAAGTGCCCAGTTCTGTGCCATATGTGTGAAAGGCCAGGATTTGGTGCTTATAGCTACGTCCCCTGAACAGTGACAGCACAGTGTGGGTTCTGGCTGCTTAAACCGTTCTAACCTCCATCCCTCGGAGCGTAGAGGAGAAGAGAAAGGCTGGCCCTGGTAAGACAACTTGGAGGCCCGTTCCCAAGTCCCTCCACTGGGCTCCCTCAATCCCGATCTCCCTCCTGGTGATGCCAGCCATTGCTCACTTGCATCCCGCCAGGCCGCTGTCCGGGGGTGGGGGGTGGTGCATCGCTCAGTGTTACACATTCTTGCCGAGAGCGAGCCAGAGGCTGGGGAAGGGCCTGCTGCGCTCCAGGCAGCATGGGAACGGAGCGCACACCGCGAGCACTCGGTTACCAGGTAATGAGCCAAGGGCCCAGCTGTCTCCGGGCACCCATCCATGGCAACTGGGAGAGCAGCGCCGGGCTCCCCGTCCCCTGCCCTTCACCAGGCCTCTGCTTGACGCCAGTGTACGTGCAGGCGAGGCGCACCCGGCCCCAAGGAGAAAGGTGTGCTCTGGCAGGGCTGGGGCCCAACGGAGGTGGGGGGACGGGCGGCTCACCAGCCACGGCCCCTCCTATGGTTTCTGAGCACATAGTGGACACAGTCTCTGTCCCCCCAAAGTGTGACAAGGGCTCTGGGAGGGTGTGAGGGCCCAGGATGCTGGGACACACAGACGGGGTCCTGTGTGATGTCAGGAGGAGGGGCGGTGTGAGACTAGGCTTCCAGGGGCATCTGAGCTGAGGTCTTGACCAAGTTACTTCCCTCCTTTGAGTCTCGGTTTCTGCTTTGGTGAAGTAGGGGACACAGCAGAGGCCACCCGGGAAGGGTTGCTGTGGAGATGTGCTAAGGTAATGCACATTCGAGGCTGTCTGGCACAGGGTCTGGCAGGCAGCAAGTGAATGGAAAATACCAGAACCCAGGCGACGAGGCCCGACCTCAGAGAACAATTAAGGAGGTCTGGGTCAAGGCCGAAGCAGCTGGGTTTTAAAAAGCTCCAGAGGATTCTGACAGCAGCTCCTGTGTGGATGGCTCCACTGTGGGGCTGACGTCTGGTTACTGGACCTTGGCCTTTCTAGGTAAGATTACCGATCTGCTTCCTGAGTTCAAGGGGAGAGGGGCAGGGGTGGGGGGTGGGGCAGGCAGTCAGGCCCAAGGCCAGGGAGTGTGCTCACCCCTGCAGGTCACTCAGCCCTGTAGCCTGGCCTCCCAAGAGCCACCAGCCCTGTCCCAGGGGAAGGCGGTCCCCAACTGGCTTTCCTTCATGGAATCCCTCCTGTGCTGCTGGGCCCTCTATCAGGGAGTCCAGCTTTCCCCCTTATTCTCCCCTCTCAAGCTCCACCTCTGCCTTCCTCGGGAGCCTGGGGCCACCACGCAGCAGGCCCCCTGGCCCCTGTATGTCCACTGGCTACTGTGCCAGCTTTGGCTTCTCACCTGCACATCAGGGGAAGAAGTCCACCTAGACAGAAACACTAAAGACTCTGGGCACACAGACCTGCCTTCCCCAGAGCCGAATGCTGCCAGGCCAGCTGCGGTTACTTGGGTCCCCCTTCACTTGTGGCCTTCTCACCAGGCACAATTCTAGAACCATCACCAAGGCGGTCCTCTCTCCTCCCCAGCAATGATCTGCTGCCAGAACTCCTTTCAGAAGACCAAATCCTTCCAGGACCCCTAGCGGTAACTGCTGGTGCCTCCGCTGGGCTATGGGTCTGGCTGGCTTTCCCTGGGGACTGTGAGTACAACCCTGAGTTTTCCCTGTTGCCCTTCTCCCTGCATGTTCCTCCCTCCTCTCACTCTCTCTCAGAAGCCCCCAAAGGAAGCGGCAGCATCAGCCACAAGGAGAGCCTACAGGAAGAGCCGTGTGGGTGAGTGCCCTGCGTCCTCAGCATGGCCCCAGGGCAGGGGGTCGGGGGACTGGTGGCTCAGGGAGGCTATGGCAGGAAAGGGCCCTCTCCTGTTTGCGCTGTCCCTGCCGGGACCCAGCTTACCCCCTAGGTTGGGGGAACTCTCGGCAAGAGGAACCACGTCCTTGGCCCCCAACATGTGGCCCCTTGGTTTTCTGGCTGGTATCTGCCTTGAAGGCGTGACCTGACTGTAAAGGAATCTTGGGGATTGAAGACAGGAGAGGAGGAGTTGTTTTTGTTTGTTTTGGAGAGTGGAGGCAATGAAAACTGGACTGAAAGGAAAACTGAGGCAGGGATCTCAGGAGGAGGAGCAAACCCCATTCTTCTGGGAGACGGTCCACTCTGATTACGCCCCATTAGTATTCCAGGGAGCGGGGTCAGGACCACACAGAGTCAGAGCTGGATGGGACTAACGCAGAGCAGGCCAGCTGCGCTGGATGGAGGCAAGGAGGTGCCGGGGACGTGCCGGGTCCCACGGAGAGCGGGGCAGTGCAGGGCAGAGGCCTGCCCTCCCGGTCCTCTCCAGGCTACTTCCCATACCGCACTTCGCCGGCCCAGCGGCCAGCTCCACTCCTTCGGCATGGGCCCTGGGAGGGCGAGCAGCCCAACAAGGCAGGTCAAGGTTTAGTGCTCAGAACCGAAGAGGGGAGAGGGGGACAGCCTGAATGACGCTGTGCCTCCACCTGCCTGGACCCCTGCTCTGCACTGAGGTCAGCTTTTGTGTGCTTTTAGATGTTCTAGAACAGAAAGACCGAACTTCTGGCTCCTAGCGGTATAAGCTTGGGCAAGTTACCCTCCTCACACGTGGATGTCCTTTTAAGTCAAACTGGGGATAATGAAAAGCAGCCCAAGAGTGCCAGGCCAAGCGGTCACAATAGAAACAACGTGCTCTGAGTAGGGCACCCGCCCCATCAACCTCGCTTTCCGCCCTCTCCGGCT
Source organism: Lontra canadensis (assembly GCF_010015895.1). Lineage (NCBI taxonomy): Eukaryota > Metazoa > Chordata > Mammalia > Carnivora > Mustelidae > Lontra > Lontra canadensis. Next base: position 12,811,518 of record NW_022631002.1, read on the forward strand.
CCCAGCCGCTTCCACGGATGTGGGAGTCTGAGCCCAGCACCCGCTGTGGATTCTAAGGGCAGCCAGTGGTGGGGGTGCTGGGTGGGCCATCAGCTCTCAGAGCTGCCCTCAAAGGAAGAGGCTGTAATGGTGTGGAAACCCCACTGCTGGGGCAGACACTGAGTGATGGCCCACCTCACTAGCTGTACCTGCCCCTGTGCCGCCCCTGGGGACAGGATAGCGCAGCCCCAGCCACCCTGGACCCTGAGTAAGAAAGTGAACTGAGCAGGATGGGCTCAGTCTGGGGCCTCGCTCTTGGGGGAGATCCCCTTGGCTAAGGCCTTGTCGCCACTAACTAAATCCCTTTGAAGCAGTGGACCCACGACACCAGAGTGCTAAGAGTCCCTGGGAAAGGCAAGCCCGGTGAGCACTCTCCTTTGAGAGACTGGAAAACCTCTCCATTTCTCCTAGGACCCAGACCATGAAAACATGAAATTCTCTCCTGTCTCCCCCAAAGTCAGCCGTGTCCCCCCTTTCCTCCAGGATGTGGCAAAAGTGAGAGCCACCCCTTGGGTTCCCTGCTCCACGGGTCTGCACGCTCCTCTGGTGTGCTGTGGGGTTGAGGACAGTGAAGGCCCCGGTCGCCCTGGACCAGGGTATGTCACAGCTCTTGTGGGGTGCTTGAAGAGATGCCCCCTATCACTGCCTACAGCCAGCCTGCCACGCTGCCTGCGTGGGCCGGCCACACTCCACACGCGGCACATGGGCTCCAGCCCTGGAACCGGCCCCTGCCACCCGTGCAGCCCTCACAGTCCTACCCTGCAGGCTTCCTCATTGACAAAAGACTCATTCTTTTTTTCCGTTTGTACATCATGAGCCATCAACTCCCCTCAGCAATCTCTCCTCACCAATCCTTGGAGCCTAGGTGACTGGAAGGGGGCATTTCTCCCGGGATGAGAAACTCTGCTCTGAAGTATTAAGGACGCCTTGGCTCTGAGAGGTGAGAGGACTCTGCGCGAGCTGGCTCCAGAGGCCCCAGGGGAGTGTGTGCCCTCTGGATCTCCATGGACCCTGAGGCTTGCTTCTGGGCAACTGGCTCAGAAGCCGCTGAGGCTGGCCCTCTGCTGATGATTCCCTCCCTCCTCTCTCCCCCGGAGCCAGGGCAGCCAGCACCACCCTTCCACCTGTGATGCCAAACACAGCCCACTGATTTGGGCTGGGGCTGCTGGCGGAAGGGGGTGGGGAAGGGGAAGATACAGAGAGGGGTGCTGGTCCTACTGCTCACTGCCTTCCCCTTCGTCGTCCTATGGCTGGAGATGGACAATGAGCCCCCAAAGAAGCCCACCCACCCGGCCATCTGCATGGGGTCTGTGCGGTCCTAAGACAGGCAGGGAAACAGAGGACAGAGACCAGCTTCTGTTCCGGCTTTTGCAGCTGAAGCTGGGACAGGAAGGATGTGGGGAAAAAACAGAGCCCATCTTCCTGATACCCATGTGTATCGCCGTTTTGACGGAAACGAGTACCAGCCATCAGAGGAGCTAGAATTTGCCACATGTTCACACGTGTCGTGTACTCTATACTCATGACCTCATTTAATGCTCACCTGGGAGGCCAGACCTAGAAGGGTGCCTCTCCCATTATTCTCGGTTTTTGGATAAGCAAACTGGGGCTCAGGGAGACCAGCTCATTGGCTCAAGTTCAAGGTTAACCAACTTCTGAGTGATGAGCCAGGCCAGACTCTTGGACTGCCAGCCCCAAAACCCGTGTTCTTAAACCATCAAGCTGCACTGTCACCAGGGAAGAAAATGTTACTGAAAAGGGACGCCACTCAACATCATGACAAAATTTAAAATACTGAAAATAAGCTGCATGATGAGTAAGACCTACAAAAAACGCCTGAAGCCTTTACAAAATGACTTACAGAAACAGGGATAAGCCCTGCACCTGGGTGGGAGAGTCCCACAGTTTACTTGAGGGCTCGCTCCTGGCACTGTATGTTCTATGGGTTTGGACAGATGGAGACCAGTGGACGCCCAGCTTTATACCCCGAGGATTCTGGATGCAGGCTGGGAGGCAGCAGTGCTTGGGGTGAGGACTCAGGGTGGTCCCAAGGCCCCTCTGGGACCGGCCACACCTTCAGGGACATTGAGAGGAGCCATTCTGGGGCTCACAGGTGGAGCTCACGCAGGCAGCTGCAGGCTTGGAGGCAGCCGACAGCGGGCATCTTGCGGGCAGGGGAAGAAGCAGGCCCACGTCCCTACCAGGGTCCGGCAGGAAGCTCTGAGCACCTACATTCCATGCTGTGGAAATCAGGGTTGCGTTTTCACTTAAAAACATGTCACTGCATCTCCAGCTAATGGGAGGATTTCTTGTCTGGTGCCAAGAATTTTAATTGGACACCTGCAAATTCTTTCTGACAAAAGGGACTTTCATAAGAAGTGTGCAAGGAGCAGGCGATACTGAGGAAACAGCCACTTATCCTGAATGATGGAAAAGCAGAATCAACTGAGGGGGCCAGAAGGGTGTGGACTACCGAGCATCACTGGAGAAGAACTGAGTGACAATGACAGGCAAGACACCCCAGCAGGGCCACGTGCCAACGGGGCCACGGAACATGGTGGGTCTCTGAGGCTCTGCCCCTCTCTGCGCCCAGCTCGTGTATCAGGAACACCTGGGCACACTCTGTTCCCCGAGGCCAGCAACCCTCACCAAGGGTGAGAAGCATTTGAGTTTATCACAATCAAACTGGGAGAGAAAAATATTTGCAATGGAATGTCTCCGGTCCTCTTTGTATATTCAAAGAGCTTCTCCAAATCGATAAGAAAACAGACAAAGGGTCTGGGAGCTGAAGCTTCTGTAGGATACCCCCAGCTCTCTCCATACTACCTGGAGAACTGTTCTGAAGAACTTGTGGAACAGGAGAAGGCAGCCAAGAAATGGGGCAGCTGACTTACCAAACACAAGCTCCCCACCTCCCTGTGGCTCTGATGTGGGCGGCTGGGACCAACACTTGGGGGAACGCAGGCATGACGGTTGAGCGAACGAGAGAATGGGCTTTGGAGTCACACAGATCTGGTTTTGAGTTTGGCCTCACACCTCCTAGCTGTTGTGAGGGGCTTCACCTGGAGTTTTCTGAACTGTGAGATGGAAATAGTAACTCCTTCCCCGCAGAACTGTCGAGGGTTCCCCAGCTACCCCGAATCAAGCACAGTTCCTGGCACAGGAATGACTTCATCATACAAGCTGTGGTTAAGAATCACCCAAAACAGTGGGATAACCTAAGCTTTGAGGCCCCTCGTCTGGATGTAACACTGTAGCTAAATTCTGTTCGTGAAGGAGTCTTCGTGAGGCCATCGATAGGAAGGGGCCTGTCCCCACCAGTCTGGCTGTGGTCTGATTTGACTGAATGGGCTTTCAGGGTCTTAAACCTCAGGGAGCTCTGAGTTGAAATCAGGGCTGTATTTGGAAATACTGGGAAAACCCACCAAAGAGTGATTTCTAGATACCCCGGAAAGGAAGCTCCAGGAGAAGGGGGACTTTGTGTTGTTCATGGCTGTATTTCCATTGCCAAGAACACAGTATGCCCTCAAGGTTGCCAAAGAGATGGGTAGGGGACACTTAGGAAGGGGAGCTGGTAAAGAACCGGGATGGGGCAGAATCAGGACTCACCACCGATTATCCTGGTCCCCATCTCCCTCCCCTGGAGAGATGGGAAAGGACTCTCTGCTCCTGTTACGGCAACAGCCCCCCTTCAGCCCTGCAACTGTCCCCAAGAGCTGCTGCAATCCTTTCCCAGCAGGAGCCCGCAAGATATGCCCAAAGCTCCAAGAACATTTGGCTCTTCAGCAAATCGAGTTTCCACAGCCGCAACCCGAACAGAGCTGTTTAATGGACTGCATCTCCTCCCGCTCCCTGTAAATGCACACGCACACAGAAACCCGTCACGAGCAAAGAGAGCTGGATGGGATTAAACAACTCAATTTAAAGGATTGAAAACTCAGCTGCTTCCAGCGAAGTCCTAGGGAAGGAACCAATCAGCAAAGTTCTGCTCTTCCTTTCTGTACTGAAATGAGGTCTGTGACTATGCAGTGAGTCACCCCTAACTCAGCCAGAACCGGGCTGTGTCCTCCTGGGCCCCACACTGCAGTGGGGTGCTGAGGGGAAGGCAGAGAGAGACCATGAGTGCGTGCGCGTGTGTGTGTGTGCGCGCAGGCGCGCACGTGAGCAGGATAGGCAGGAGGGGTCAAGGGCAGATGCCCAAATCATCTGTTTTGGATTTTTCTGGAAATGCGGAGTACCTCAGAGGACAGAGAGGTAGACACTTGCCTGTGTGCATCTCTTTTCAGCTCAGGTCCAAGAAAACAAATTCAGGCTGCAGGAAAACTACCCTGGGCCCCACACAGCCTGGTACCAGCCTCAGGTGCCTCATGCACAAAAAGCTGTGAGCGGTGAAACCGCCCCGCCCCCCCCGCCCGCCAAGATCTTGTCCCCTCTCACGTTCCCAATGGGCAGTGTGGATTCCCATGCCTGATGGGGCACACACAGCTCTGCCTGGAGCCCACAGCTGCCCACAGCCCAGAAGGGGGAAGGAGAGGGAGCACTCAAGGCGCACTTGTCCAGCATCTGACAGGCAGCCGGGAGCTGGCATGCGTGGAGAGAAGGGATGCTATCCTGGCTGATGGCAACCCCCAGGCGCAAATCCTGCCCCTTGGCTGGGAGGCTAGGGAGTCCTGAAGAAGAACTGCCTTAGCCTAATTGCACAGAATGGAACGCCGCTGAGAATGGGTGGGGACAGGTGGGGCCTCCCCTAGACGGCTGAAGGACGCAGGGCCCAGCTCTCCTCCCCCCTCTCTGGGCTAGCCTCCCCCTTCTGCTCTTGATGACCCCAGCAGAGCAAAGCTTAAAGGGATAATTTCAAACCAGAAGGCAGAATGAGGTCTGGGTGAAATGAACAGAGCCAGAGCTCCGGAGGGGCTCACACTGTCGGCCCAGCACTTGGCATCTTCCAAGGGTCAGGTCACCCTCACAGCCATGTGCTGCACTGCCCCACTGCGCAGAGAAGGAACTGGACGGGCAGAGTCATGAAGCGATTTAACTCATGGTCAGGCAGCTAAGTGGGGCCAGACCTTGCCTTCGGGAGCCCAGCCCACAGCTGAGCTGCCCACCACCACATCCCCGCCTTCTACAGATGAGCCAGATCCCCCCTGAGGCTGGTGTTCTGCCCATGCACTGAGCCGGTGCTCTTGAAAAGGGCTAGTGGAGGAAGTCCTTGTTCCCAAAGCCAAGAGCATTAAACACGGCTTTCCCTGGAAGCAACACACTTTACCAGATAGGAAGAGAGCAATCCTGGGGATGCCGATTTAACAAACAACGACAGAACGAACCCCGCTCATCTACCAGGTCCCATCAGCCACTCAAAAGGGGAGGCCGGGCAGCCAAGCACAGACGGCAGGGGGCACAGAGGACCTACCTCGTCGGATTCATCCGATAGCGTCTGCAGCAGGATGGGGAAGAGGCTGTCGGTATGCCGGAACATCTGCAGAGCAGAGAAGGCGGCCGCCCGTCAGCTCCCCCTGCTCCACCACTGGATTTGGCACGAACGGGGTCTCGCTACACTGCACAGACCACCCCCGCGCCCTCCTGGGACCCCTCCAGCAGCTGTCACTCTTCTGCCTGCCTGGGGCTTTCTAGAACTACACTGATCAGAAGCCTATCAAGCACGAGGCAGGCCCTGAAAACCAAGGTGGGCCCCGAAGCAGGGCCCAGCCTGGAAGGGCCTCTGGGGCTGATGGGCCCTGGGACTCACCTTTCGGGGAGTCTTGATATACAGGTGGTACAGCCACTTCAGGACGGCGATCCTGGTCATCATCCCAATGGCCATGTCGCTGAGGTGGCAGTTGAGGACCTGCACGATGCCATCGAGGTGGAGGGTGACTGGGGCCCTCTCAGTGCTGTGGGCAAGATTAGGGAGGAGAGCCAGGTTGAAGCCACTGGAGCTGGTCTGCCAAGGCCAGTGTTGAGAACCGCACTCTACCTCCCTCTCCTGGGCACGGTGGTCCGGGGTGGGCAGGGGGTACCCTCCTGGCATGGCTCCCGGAGGGCTGGCTTCACCCCCTCGGCCTTCCTCCTTCCTTTCCAAGGCCGGAGCCATGACAACCACACGCGGGGGAAGAGGGCCAGTCTGCTGCGTGCGCGCCCGCCTCCCCAGCATGAGCCTGGCCTGGACAGGAGAAAACCTATCCGATGTCACGGAGCTGGGCCCCATCGGGCCTCAGGGCATGGAGTCCAGACCCTCTGATGATAAAACCAACCCGCCACCTTTGGCCAGTCCTGGGGAGAGCCCTGCAAGCAGTCTGAGGAGCCAACAGGCTTTTCACCAGGCAAACGAAGAACATTTCTCGAGTAAGGACAGGGTCGCGGCTTTAGGTCTCGCCATACCCCGGGCCATTTGGCGTGGGGCCTGGCTCAGTTGAGAGGCCTTGAGAGTTGCCTGTGAAGCTGTAACCGAGCCGGGGAAGAGGCAACACAGCCTCTGCCTCTGAGAAACAGAGCTTATTCCGACTGAGCTTTGCTCCGGCGGGACACAGGCTCCCAGGCCCAAAGCCTCGCTGGTCTCCAGGGAGAGAGAAGTCCTGCTGAGCAGCCCTGAGAAGGCTGGGTGCCGCTGGGACTGCGACGGACACAGCCCTCAGCCCCAGGCATGGTTCCCAGGCAGAGGCTGGAGTTCTTGGGGACGGGGACAGCACGGGCAGAGAACCTGAGGATATTAGGGAGGGGCTCTCTTCCTGCGACAAGTCATACCATATTTTGCCCAAAGGGGTCATGACAGGTGACGCCCAGGGCTGCCTTTCCCGAGGACCCTGGCCAGGCAGGTCTGCTGCCCGTTGGTACAAAACGGTCTCGCGTGGTATTTCTAGGCTGCTCAATTATTCATTTGCAGCAGGAACTCGATGCCTGCGCTTCCCTAATTCGCCCGCAGCCTCTCTGAAGCTCATTTGATGTGAATCCCTAAAGGGCCCCGCTCTCAGTTCTGGAACTGCTCAACGGAACTGCTATTTAGTATGGTTTGATGACTCCCTGTGGCGCTCATTCCAGGGGTGACAGCAGGCACTCCTGTCCTCTGGTAGCTGGAGGGGCTGGGCATGCTGAGCCTCTGGCCAGGCTGCCCCTGAGATTTCCCCAGGAGTCATGTGGCCGGAAGTTCTGGGGGCTTCTGAGAATATCCAAACATCTAGATTCTTTGGAAGCCTAAGACAGATAGGGAAACTAAGGCACAGACAGACAAGTTCAGGATGGCAAACACAAGTTCCCAGCCAATCTCTTCACCAATTCCTCTCTTACGCTGTCTGATAGAAACAGAATGTGAGCCACAGATGGAATTTCCCATTTTCCAGTTTTGTACTAACAAGTAACAAGAAACAGGTACAATTTTAATGATATATTTTTGATGAATCTAACATACCCAAACAGTAGCATTTGAACATGGGATTAACATATAAATCAACATACATGTCATTCATAGGATACTTCATGTCCTTTCCTGTGTCCTAAGTCTTTGAAATCCAGCACACGTCTCACCCCGACAGCACACCTCTGTTCAGACCAGCCACACGGCACGTGCCCAGCAGCCCCACGACAGCGGCTACCACCACAGACGACAACAGCGCACAGTGTCCAGCTAACGAGCTCCCTATGGCTTCCAGAGCATTCTTCTTCTCTGACCACTTCCTAGACACTCCCTCCACTCCTACCAGTGACCAGGACTTACTGTCTCATCTCTAAGTCCTTCTTTTCCCCACCATGCCGGCCTCCTACCTGGCTCCTTCTGGCGTATTGTAGCTCTTCTCCTTGAGAAGCTGGAGAAGTTCCAGAAGCATACCTTCAGCCCGAGGCCTTAACGTGGGAGGAGCTCGGGAGGCTGTGAGGAAGGAGCAGAAGCCGCCCTGTCCCGGCCTCTTCCTTCCTCACCTGGTGAGCCCCCGGTCCACAGTGAGTCCCTTTACCTCAAGTGCTGCAGGACACTCCAGCTGCCACACGGGGTCCAGGGTGCCAGGAGGACCCTATGCCTTGCATGCCACCACCACTTTCTTAGCCAAAACAGAGCCCGTGGGAACCAGGCCTTGTTTTCACTCCCCCAGGGGAGTCAGAACTGTACTGGGCAGCAAACGTCTGTCCTCGGCTCCTCGTGGGGAGGAAGGAAGCGCCAAGCCCAGCTCCCCGACCTCCACGCTGCACATCAGGCCTAGAGGGTATCCAGCCGGAAGCGGTAGCACCAGCAGTTTGAATGTGAGCAGTCGGGAGTCTAGAGAGGCCTCGCCCACCACACTCCACTACCTCCTAATGGGCCAGACTCAGGAGAGTCCATTTCCAACTGACCCCTGGCAGAGGCAGCAGGATGGCAGCCCCTCTGCGGGCCGGCCACGCCCTGGCCAGTCAGACCTGGCAGCCCCACGTACCGGAGGTAGAAAGAGGTCATCACATATGCTTTTCAGTATATTTTCCTATCAGTATAGTAGACAAAGTCTCCGTGTGGGGCAACAGAGGAAACCGGGAAAGCGTGGTCCGACCTGTGTTGGGGGGACGCCAGCGGCCCAAGGAGGGCTCCAGGATGCTAGATGGTCCCTGGGGCAGCTGGACTCCTTGCTTTACAGGGGTCCCTGGCTTCGCTTCTGGCCAGCTCAGTGTCTCTACTGAGGGACAAAGCAAGGGCCAGCCCTCGGTGGCATCCCCCTCAGGTGGCCCTGTGTCAAGGCCAAACGAAGAAGGATTTCATGGAGCCGGTGTGCACGAAGTGGCAGCATTCTGTGCCCTGACACTCTCCGATTTCCCCCACAGTCAAGCTCCCCAGACACGGGCACCTTCAGATCGCAGGCGAGGCAAGAAGAGCACGGCTGAAAGGGACCTTGTGGTTCATGTAACTGGATCCTTCCATGCACGGATGAGACAGTACGGGACCTGCTCAGGGCCACGCAGCCATGCCCTGAAAACCTGTTCCCTTAGCTGGACACACTCTGTCTGGGTCTCACGTCCCCTGGCTGGCTGGAGGGGAGGCTCATGGGATGCAGGCTCACCCCAGGGCACCAGGGAAGCTGGTCTTCGTGCCTGGGAAGGATCCCACTAGCTGCTGAGGCGGCGGCTCTCAGCTGGGTGGGGCCGGCCGCTGTGTGCTGGGCACCCCCATATGCTCTGCGGGAAGCCGAACCCTGCGGGAACTCGGGCCCTTCTTCCGGAGGGCAGGCTGCATGGTGTGCTCGGCTGCTGAACTGCTGCTGGCCTGGAGTCGGGAGATGGGGTGGCCTCCGCCCTGGCTTGCCTTACCCGGAGAGCAGAAGGGAGCTCTCTCCCAGTTTAAAGCATATTTCTGTGTCAGTTCCAAAAAGTCTAGACTAGTCACTCCTGGGGGCTTCGGAGTTATTTCAAGGTGTCTGCAAAACTCCATTTCCACTGCGCGTTTTCTCATAAAGCATCTCATAACGCTTGTCTTACACATATACGTACTATGTTTTCCAAATGCATGGCACTACTGTGGCTGTTAAAATACCGACCCGTAAAATAATGCTTTTGATACTACCAATAAATAACGATAAATTCCAGTGGTTCTCTCTGGGAGGTGGCACTTCATGTCTGTAATGTCTAACTCTGTTAGTACCTTTGTATGGTACTCATATGGTATGTCACTAATCAAACTAGAAGAAAGTTAATAATAAAAAATCATTATTTCTGAACTCAACACTGGTTTTTCATAAAGTGTCTTTACACCTTCTTTTCAGTGAGCAGAGGCTAGAAGTTGGGAAGCCCTGAATTCCAGATCTTTCTGCCTGCTTTTCTGCAGCCAGCTATACCAGGAGACCTATACCAAATGTCACGGAGGACACCATGGCCCTCAGCAAGGTCCAGGGCATCAGAACGGACACCGGTGCACACGGTAATACGTGTCCCGGGCTCCTGCGGCAGCTGAGTGAGGGAGGCTGACACGCAAAGCTTCTCTAACTCTCCCAGTGCGACCAATAAAGGTGGGCTTGGGAGGCAGACCGGCCTGGCTTGAAAATTCCAGTTTGGTCACTAAGTAGCTGAGTGACTCTGGGCAAGAAGTTAACCTCTCTGGGCATGTTTCATTTGTAAAATAGGTATAATGATGAGGTTCTTGTTATAGTAACTGTTGCAAAAACATGTAAAGTGCTTTCCGTGGGCTGGGTACCATTCCATTCTCTTTACATATTCAATTCATAGGCGCACCACAGCCCCAGGAAATAGGTACTATCACTGCACCCAGTTTATAGATGAGGAAACTGAGGCAGAGAGCAAGGCCACCGAGTCAGGACGTGTGTCCAGGTGGCTACACTCCACTGTGCAGAGGATTCGTGGGAGCTGTGGGCAGGTAGTGGGGCTGGACAGTCACAGGGCGGGTGGTGTGTCCTGCTGATTCCAGAAGGCGCCTCCTTGCCCAAGGGCAGTCCCCCTCTGGCAGCACCTACTGGAGGAAGCATGCACCCACCCTACTGTCCTCTGCTGCTGTCTCCAAGGAGTGGGGGACCCGGGCACCTTGGCTCAGGTTTCATGACTCTGATGCAGACCAGCAGGTGCCATGAGGAAATGGCCATTCGTGGGAGACAGAAAGCATGAGATGATTTGCTCTGGGGTTTTTAATTTCAAAAAGGTAGATCTGGCATGGGCTCCTCAGTGACAGGTATAAACGGAAGCCTGCTTCCAATGAGGCAGTTCCAAGCCTCGGCGTCCAGAGCTGCCCTGGCAAATGGCGCCCCTGCCTCCTAAGTGAGATGGCAGAGAGTCGTGCCCACCTGCACGGTCGGTCCACGATATCCGATCTCTGCCTCCTCCTAGGCCTCCCTTCACCTCACACTGCCACCCTCGTAGAACAGGACAAGTCCCTGCGGCCTAGACAACAGTGACAAGTCTGCGAAGGGCTCCCATGCTCCCGCTGTTGCCCCTCCTGCACGGACCGTCCCTGGGGCTGCCAGAGGACCTTCCAAGTCCCAGGTCTGCATGCGGCCCCGCCACTTCTCAGGCAGGCTCCCACAGCCTTGACAACAGAAGCTGATCCTTCTGCAGGGTGCCAACTCCCCGCACCTCCATCCACATCTCTCCCCCAGCTCCAGAATCCGGGATCCAAACCTGCCTCCTTAACCGCCCCCGAGGGTGCTCAGGGCCACGGGCACAGAGCCCTTGACTGGCCACTCACACACCTGTTCCTCCTAGCCCAGCCTGGGAAGTGCAGGATATCCTTAGTTGGCTCAAGCCCCAAATCTAGAGGTTATTCTTCCCCTCCTGTCTCTCCTCGCTCCACCACGTGCATTCGCAAATCCTGTCACTTCATCCTTCCAAACGGAGGAAAAACCTCTCCAACTTTCTCTATGTTCTGTCGCCTCTTCCGGCTGAGGCTCTTCCCATCCTGCAGGGTGGCCGCCGTGGCCCCCTAGCTGGTCGGTGCTCACCCGACCCCTCCTCAACCCCAGCTCTACACAGCAGTCCCTAGATCGCCTGTCCCTCCTCAGCCTGGAAATGCAGGAAATACTACTCCTAATGACCCCATGGGATTTAAACATCAGCAAGACCCAATGACGTGACACGCATTTGGCAGGGCGGGCCGAGGAAGCACTCGCGCGTGATCAGCCTTGTCAGCCACGAAGCCGGCGAGCTGAGGCTCAGGTACCATGACTTGTAAACTGAGCCCCTCCCAACAGAAACCACTGTCCTGTTTCTGTCTCCCCACTAGAGAACCTCAAGGTTGGGGACCACAGTCAGGGGTCCCATCTTGGAACCTGCGCGGCTGAACGCAGGCAGGTACTCTGGAACATGAGACAACTAACAGAACACATCTACTGCCTCGCTCGGGCGCTTAGGAGAGGTCCCGGGGCGATCCACATCCACAGTCCGCACTCACACACTGTCAACATCCCCACAGGGTCCTGAGAGATGAGAACAAACGAAAAAATGACACAGAAGGAGGAAAGATCCTGAAAGTCTGGGGAGAAGAGAGCCTCTCAGGGTTGACTGCAGATCTTCTCCTCCGGAGTGAGCCGTCCCCCAGGGCCCGGGTGTTGAGTTCAGAGAGAAGACACCCGGGGCAGGAGAACGCCATCTGCTGCCAGCCTCACAGAAAAACTGACATGGGGCGAGTCCAGGGGACTCAGGACAGGGACAGAATGGTGAGTTCTCCCTCTGGGGGGGGAAGGCCATCCCCTGCACACAGGATGTGGGGAACTTCGGGGAAGGGGATGCTCCTGCTGCCGGGCCTGCACCGCCCCCACGTGGAAGGCTGCGCAACAACAGCCGACCTGGCGCCCGGGAGAGGCCCGCGGCTGCCGGGTCTCCGCAATGGCCTTCTCCTTGTCAGTCCTAACAGCCCCACGTTCTCCAGACAAGCAAAAGTGCTAGGCGAAGGCGTCTGTATGTGTCTCCCCGTGGCCACCACGCATGGGTGGTACTTTTACAGCTCGTACTTGCTGACCCCCAGCAGCTTTTAATCTCTCTCCACGGCCACCGGCCGGTCAGAGCTGCAGGAGTGGCTTCGCTCAGCATCCTGCACATTCCCTCCGGTGGAGAGTTCGCCCTGGGTCTTTCCTGTGGTCTCTGGCACCCAGGAAAGATCCCGGCCACTTGCTTTCTATCAACACCTCCGGCTGGCACAAGCCACTTACCTGGCTGGCGTGAAGACGCTGCCGCTGCCGCCGCCGCCACTGAAGCTGGAGTCACAAGAGCCATCGGGGCCTCCTGGGGACAGTGAGAGGAACAAGGGGTCATGCCTGAGCGCTGCTGGGGTCTTTGGAGGGAACGAGATCCCCGTTATAAGGACACAGACTCTCTAGCTCCCCACACCTTGACTGTGGCTCTTGAAAAGGACTTAGCTCGGGAGCCTCGAGGACACAATGCCACTCCTTCCCCAAAGCCTTCCCCAAACCCATGCTTGGAAGTTTTTAGGCGCCGCGATCTCAAAAGGAGAAGGACACCTGTGCTCACACATCTGGGAAATCTCAGAAGGGGCTGCTGGCTCGAGGGCAGTGGTTGTCACAAACCACTCCTGGGACGGTCCACATTATCAGCCACGGGGGCAATGTAAATCAAAGCTTCCGGGAGGGACCACTTCACACCCACCACGGGGGCTAAAACAAAGACAGTAAGCCACGTGAGGCTGTGGAGAAACAAAAACCCTTGGACCCTGTGGGTGGGAATGTAGAGCAGTGCAGGTGCTCTGGCAAACTGCCTGGCGATTCCTTGAGGGCTCAGGCAGTTCCCCTATGACCCGGCAGTTCCACTCCAAGACGGATACCCCAGAGCAAAGGGCACTTCTGGCCACACCGGAAAGGCACACCATGTTCAGAGCAATCCAACTGCCGATGAGCTGATGAATGGATCAATAAAATGTGCTAGAACCGTACAATGGACTATTACTCAGCAATAACAAGGCGTGAAACACTGATACGTGCTCCAACGTGGATCAACACCGAAAACATGCCAAGGCAAAGAACCTAGTTGCAAAAGCGCACATATTGTAGGGATTCCATTTGTGTGCAATGTCCGGAATGGGCAGATCTATAAAGACAGAACGTAGACTAGAAGTTGCTGAGAGCTAGGGGTGAGAGGCTGTGAAACCCATTTTCTTAAGTTAAAAAGAGCAAAACAAAACAAAACTCTTTTTATTTGGAAATAATTTTAGATTTTTGGAAAGTTGCAAAAATAGCGCAGAACTCTGCCCTTCACCCCGCTGCTCCTAGTGTTAACATCCTATGTTACCAAACCAGAGAAAACGCACCGACACAAGACTGTGAACAAAACCAGAATGTCACCGGTTTTTCCACTCATGCCCTTTGCTCCAGGACAGAATCCAGGAGCACTCGCTGCATTTAGTTGTCCTGGTTTCATCCCCTCCCATCGGGGACCGTTCAGCAGGCTTTCCTTATCTTTCAAGAACTCGGTAATATGGAAGCCCTGGCCAGTAACTCTGCAGAATGTGTTGCCACTTGGGTTAGTCGTGTGTTTTCTCATGATGAGGCTGAAGTTACACATTTCTGGAAGAGCATCCCACAGTGATCTGATCGCCTTCTCAGTGCCTCATGTTAGGGGCGATGTGATGTCTGTGTTGTTATTGGTGGTGCTAACCTAATCATCCGATCGTGGTAGTGTCTGCTGGGTTTCTCTCCTGTGAGTTACTAGTCTCCTTTTTGTAATAAGAAATATCTTGGAGAAGACCTGAGACTCACAAATATCCAGTTTTTTCCTCAAACTTTCCCCTGCAGATTTTGCATCCATCAGTGGGGTCTGTAATAATAATGACTGTAGAGTTTCCCTAGTGGTGATCTTCTGTTTTTCTCTGTCCTTCTACATTTATTAACTGGCATTCCTCTATCTGGAAAAACTGCCCCTTCCCAACCATCCATATCATTATGTGTATATATTTTATTCTGTGAATTACAAAACTATCATTATTTATGTATTGTTGTTCGAATGGTACTAGCCTTGACCTCTTAGAAGCTTTAAATTATACAAGCAAAACATATTCTCATGCTAAAAATTACAAGCAAAGCAAAGCACAGCCCATATCTCCCTAACCTTCAATCTTACTTCATTGTATGTGCAGGTAACAACTTTTGGTTAGGCAAGTATCCCTCACCAACTTTAGCTTTCCTTCGTTTTGTTCTGTAATATAAATCATAGGATATTTTCTGTCTTTTTTTTTTTTTTGTCCTACCTTGTAGTATGTCTTAAAGCAGTGCTGTTCCCCAGGTAAAGAGGGCCTTGATTTCCATGTTGAACAGAAAGGCTCCGAACTGCTGCCTGTCTCCTCTAGTCCCAGAGGCCCTTTAGGGGATGGGGCACAGATTGGTGGGGACAGGTGTGGCCTGGGACTGATGAAACATGTCTGCGCTCAAAGGGGAGGAGGACTTGCAGGGAAGCCTGGGTGGGCCAGCCTGGACTGGTGGCCAGGGCTCCATGCCCCCAGCGGCCTCTTCCCTCTTGACTTCTAAAAACACCCACATTTGTAGATGAAATGACCCAGTGTCAGAAACAGGCATCAAATTAATTCCGATTGTTTCCTTTCACTCTTCCCCTCCCCGACGAGTCCTCCTATGTGAGCGCACGTCCCTGGGATCCCGTGTGGGGGTTCCTGTTGGGGGAAAGGGTCAGGCATTTTAGGTTTTAAACCACATTGGTAAGTTGTTCTTTAGGAAGGTTCTACTGGTGACAAATACACTTCAGGAACACAGGAGCAGTCGATCCTCAGCAAGCCTCACACAGGGGTCTTCATAATCTTTCACATTTTTGCCAAGTTGATGAGTAAAAATGGTAGACTGTCTTGCTCTGCAGTGCTCCCATTCCCAGTCAAGCTGTACATCTGTGGCTTCCTGTTCTGGACTATTCCCTCCTGAGGGAGCCAGGGTGCGAGCAGCGCTAGCGGCCCGGTCTCAGAGCCCTTGGGCCCAAGTCTGAGCCCGGACTCCTGTAGGCAGCAGCTGTGTGACCCCAGGCGGCTCACCTGACTTCGCTGCCGGTCCCTCACCTGTATGACGGGGTAACCAGTGTCTACCGCACGGGCTCGTCAGGACAGTATGTGAGCTAACACCTGCTTCACCGGGAGCTTGATTTCCTAAGCACAAGTTCTTAAACGTTATGGCTTCTGACACAGGCTACCAAACAGATCGACCACACATCATACTTCACTGGCTTACTCCGCGCCTCTCTCACTGGGAACACTTCCTCCCCGCGAATCTCCACAGGGCACGTGTCTTTCCTTTACAATCAGAGTAAAATGCCGGGTGGGAAGGGGGCTGAGTGGAAGCTAAGGAGAAGGAACAGATTCAGTTCAGATGCCGGACACAGACCCGGCATGGAGCCCCCAGGCCTGTGCGACCCCATGGAGGGACACACGTGATTAAGTGGTTGAGCAGCGGTGGGTCTGGCCCTGAGCTCCTTGCGGGCAGGACCCGGGTCCAGTCCACCCGCATCTGCAGGGCCCACAGACGCTGCTAAGAGGTCCATGCCCGTCAAAGTCTTGCAAATGGATGGAGTCCATTACACGCCCTTTATGGAGTGTAAATGGAGCCCATTACCATCAATGGTGGTTGGCAGCCCTCTCCTAGAAACCCTCACCTGCGACACGAACTTCTATCCCTGACCCTCTACGGTCCCTCATTTAGGACCTACCAGGGGCGCATTACCATCTGGGGAAGGCTGGTCATAAACAAGTAGGACCTAAAAGCCCTGCGCTGAGAGCCTTGCTGAGTAGGTAGGTATGTGCTACGCATGTGTTACAACAATTTGACATGAAAGCACCTGTTCCTGAGAGTGTCTGGCCTTTGCCACGTGCTAAAAGCTTTATAAGCAAATATCTCGCTTAAAACTCACCATCACGCTATAGGTTTGGTATTATTATTGTTACCCAAATAAGGACTCGGAGACTTAAAAAGGCTCAGTGACTTGTCCAAGGGCAACAAAAAGGAGGTTAATGAAGCCAGGACTCAGCAGCCAACCACTCTGACCCCAGAATCTAGACCAGGACTCTTGAGAACTCAGGCAGCATCATGGAGGGGAAGAGGGAACACAGATTAGATCAAGGGCTACATGAACTTGGAGCAAGGACACTGCATTATGTACCCCTGAAGTGGCAGGGCCAAGGGGGAAGCCAGAGCAAGTGGAGAGGGGCTGGGGACAGTGTGGCACAGCGGAGGCCCCAAGGCCAGCGGTGAGGGTGAAATGCACACATGCTCGTGTATGCCCACACACAGAAGGCCTGGCTGATAAGCCTAGTCATGGATCTTATCTCCCCTCAGCAACCCAGCACTCCCCAACGATGAGGGAGAGGAGGTAGGAATTCCTGCCTCTGGCCAGGTGACCAGGGCTGGAGCAGTGGAGCAAAACAGTAATGAGAAAAAGGGCCAGAGGCTGGGATGAACCTGTTGACTCAACCAGCTGAATCATCGCCGTCTCCTGGCTTGCTGGGGCCTTCTCCCAGCCCTTTGGCACAGTTGTGGTTACAAGCTGAGCAGGTCTGCGTGGATGTGGAGCCCCAGATTAGCTGTCATCATCTCTAGGAACTACTAGAAACTGAGCTTTGCATCTGCTGAAATGCTGTTTATGAGGCAGTAAAAGCCAGAGCCAAGCTGCCTGACTGTATCCTGGTCTGGAGTGAGAGCCTCCTAAGCAGGGAGCTGTTGCAAGAGTGCTTAGGAAAATGATCGAAAAAAGCGAAAGAAGCTACGTTGGCTGGCAGCGGCACCCTGGTTTCTGGCAGGCGAGCGCACTCCTGTAGAATCCCAGTGCTCTGGCTGGGGTTTTTAGCAGCTGCCACGACCTGCAGAAGACAGTGGTTCCCTCCCACAGGGCCTGACGTGTTGCCACATAAGCAGAAAAGGTGGGGTTGGGGCTGCCAGGTTCCACTTTGGGGGACGAGGCAACTTTCTTTAAAAAATAAGACATATTTCATGTAACATAAAACTCACCATTTTAAAGCATACAACTGGATGGTTGTTTGTAAAACCACAAGGTTCTGTAAGCTCACCACTATTTAATTCTAGAACATTTCCATCACCCCCCCGCCTGGAAGATATCCAGGATATCCGGGTATCCAATTCCCTCTTTCCCTCCAGCTTGGCAACCATTATCCTACTTTCTGACTCAATGGGTTAAGAGGCATTAACTGTTAAAGTCAGTATAAAATACAACTTCTCCGTGTTGCAATGTCTCAAGCAAAAAACAAAGCAAAGCAAAACAAAACAAAAACCAGAAGAAGCCATCCCACAAACAAAAAAAAGCAGGATGTGGGATTATGCAAACTGTATAATCTCATATATATATGTATATGTGTATACATATATATGTGAAAACATACATGTTACTATGTTATATGTATGTAATGGGAAAAAAATGCCAAGATTACACTAATTCCCTCTTGGAGGGGGCAGTCTTCCTTCTTTATATTTTTCTCTACTTTCCAAATTTTCTAAAATGAGAATCTAAAATTGAAAAGATGATAAAATACTCATATATCAGTCAAAGTACAGTAAGCAGGTCTATTCCTGAGATTCTAGTTTCTCCTGGTAAGAAAGCTCCTGCCTTGAGAGGAGCTTTATGTCCCCCAATTTTTTTTTTCAAGGAGCTATCCAAAATGTCACAGCTACTGCATTGGCCGGGAATCGAACCCGGGCCTCCCGCGTGGCAGGCGAGAATTCTACCACTGAACCACCAATGCTCCACCTGCGGGCTGCTGTGTCTCCAGCTGTTTTGTTGCTCTGGCTCACCAGAGCGACGCACAGCTGTAACCTGACACTAGAGCTAGTCCGGCTGGAATAGAATTCCAATAGAATTTGGAATGCTGCTGCTCCGGCCAGCCAAGGCCAGGCCAGGAGGCCCATGGGGCTCAGGTGCCTGACATACTGCTCAGATGTTCCAGAGAAGTTGGAGAATGGTGACAGGAGAAAATGCATTAGAAATTCTTTTGGCTCCTGGAAGTAAGGTTCCAGACCTGAGTCTGTTAGCCTTAAAAATGTGAGTCAGCCCCGCATCCATTGACTCTCTGGCTGACTCCGCAAAGGAGAACATCAGCTCATCAGTGCCCTCTCACGGAAGACAGAAGCCCCTTAATAAAAAAAAGTCAGAGTTTGAGATAAGATTTAGAGAATCAAACTCCAGACTCTAATTGACGTAAGAGTGGTTTTGGAGAAATAAGACAGTAATGTCAAGATGAGTCTGAAAGGACGGCAGAGCCATTTCCTTTCGCAAAGACCCCGACTTGGGCCGCACAATCCCCCAGGACTGAAGAGGCCGCATCCGCAGCGCTCAGCCTCCTTCCCGGAGTGGCCGGCACAGCCAAGGCGGCCAGCTTCTGGGCAGCTGGACGTTTACAGCCAAGATCCACACAAGCCGGGCAGCCCGGACCACTGCCAGGCCCAGAGCTTCCCACATCGGAAACAACCATTTCCTGCACCCAGACACAGAAAAGGCTTTAGAAAGGCTTAATGCAGATCCTGGTCGTGTTCCCTGCGCCCGTCTGTGGAATGGGAAGAACAGCTACTTCTACCTCACTGGGCAGTTACCAGAGTTAAATGAATTAACACCTGGGAAGTCCCCAGGGCTGGTTCATGGAGGCCGCGCATCAAGTCACCCTGGGAGGGCAGGGGCAGGAGGCAGAGCCCACTCACCACTGGGTGTCCCTTCCTGCTTGGCCAGGGAATCATCGGGGTTGGGCTCTGCCTGCCTCTGC
This sequence comes from Lontra canadensis, assembly GCF_010015895.1. Lineage (NCBI taxonomy): Eukaryota > Metazoa > Chordata > Mammalia > Carnivora > Mustelidae > Lontra > Lontra canadensis. The sequence goes on from NW_022631002.1 coordinate 12,830,713, forward strand.
GGCACTGGCTTCGGCTCGTCAGGCTCGTCATCCTCAGGGGTGACCAGCTTCATCAGGCTTTGGTTGCACACGTTGGCCACCTCCTTGATGCCTGAGTCCACTGATGTAAGGAGTAGCCACGCCCCAGGGGTGTTCCCTAAACCTGCTATCACTGGCATTGGTCAAGGACTCGGTCCCCCCAGGGGTGGATTAGTGGACAGTCTGCCCTGAGTCCCCATGAAATGCTCTTGTCTTCTCGTAGGACCTTTCCCGGAGGGCTTCCTTCCAACAGGACTCCCCAGGGCAGTGTGAGCTCGTGGGCTTGCACTTGTGGGACTGGAAGAGCTGCTCCAGATCTGTAAGCAAGCAGGAGAGGCTTGGGGACAGCGGTGTTAGCGCCATGTCCCTGGTGCCGCCCCGGCGCCCCCGTCCGTGTCTTGCTCTGCTGCTGGCTTCCTAGGTGCCAGGGGCTATCTTGGAGGTATGATGGATCATAATAGAACCCCCATCCTCCCACACCAGGGTCCTGCAATGTCACAGCCTCCTTGGGAGCAAAGGATACTTTTCTTGCGGTCATCGTAGGCCAGGCAGGGCAAGACAGCCGTCAGGATGCCGGAAGAGTAAGGCAGCATCACCCGGCCAGCCAGCTGGATGAACTCCCGCATCCAGCACATGGCCGTCAGCTGGATCAGGTCATCTGGAAGAGGAATTGGTAGGTTCCAGGAGGGTCGGCACGAGCAGCTGGAGCGCTCCCTCCTGCTGAGCAGAGCCTGACTGAGGTAGGGACTGGAGGAGACCCGAGGGCCCACACTGCTTCTACCCTCACGGATACTCTCCTGCCTTCCAAAGATCCACACAGGTGCCAGGTGGGAGGGTACAACAATGTTGCCGCAGACGTAAGAGCGGCCAGGATTCGCCACCCTCTGCACCCAGAAAGGGGCGCCACAGCTGCTCTCATCAGGGGGTGACTTCACTTCCCCATTGCTTGAGTCTGGGCTGGCCTTCCTCCTGAGGCCAGCAGAGGTGTCAGAAGTGAAGGTGTGGTGGATTCAAGTCCAGGCCTCCGGAGGCCTTGCTCCCCTCTACCAAAGGTCTTAGGACCTCACTGATGCCATGTGCTAGCATGCTGGATGATGAGACACATGGACCAATGGTCCCTACTTCCCAGGTGACAGCCAGCTAACTGGCAGACATGAGTGAGGCCATCCCAGACCATCCGGCCTCAGAGGACCCCTCAGTGGACTGTGGCTGTATAACCAAGTGCGGCTAAGCCTGGCCCAGGTGAACGGAGCTACCCGGCTGACCTAGAGATTCCTGACCAACACTAAGTAGCCGCCCCGTAAGGCAGTCAGTTCTGCGGGGGTCTGATACTCAGCAGAAGCTCATGGATACAGTCCCAACCTGCAAGCGTTTCAATTCACAGTGAAATGCCAAGCTTCCCAGCAAGACGATCTCCAGTTCTTACTCTAAGGTTAGACCAAGCGCAAGGGCCTCCACAGTGTTGGGGGACCTGATCTCCCTCCCCGGGACCCACCACTGCACTACCCCAGTCCAGCTGGGGGCAGGTTCCTACTCCTACTGGGGCTCTTGCTGCTTCCAAGGAGGTGGCGGTGGCCACAAGGCCTTCATACACACCTGTGGTCTGGCAGTGGATCACCAAGATGTTGGCCATCTCTGCAAACTTAACACTGGAGGGGTTCTTCTTAATTTCTTTCAGGAATTCTCCAAGGACCACCTCACACCTACCAATGAGAGGAGAAGAAGGAAAATAGCATACACCAGCCAGCGCTGGAGGACCCTCTCCCAGTGCCCGCTTCTGCTCTGGGGGGGCTCTCTGAGAGGGGACCACACTTCGCAGCTGCTGGATGGCTGTTTTCCAGAGGCTGGGGGTAGACGAGCTCTCTGCTTCCTGCGACGCAGGAAGCACATGAGCCTGGATGAAGAAGAGACTGAACTCATTCCCCCGTGGCCACCCCTCTGCTGGGTGTGGGGGGCATGTGCGCACCGAGCAGCTGCCTGCCCCCTCCCGCCACTCACATTTTCCGAATCTCTTTGCCGTTGTCTCCCAGGATCTGGAAGAGCCCATCCAGGATCTCTGGCAAATAATCCAGCAGGTTGATGTCTGGCACAGACTCCAGAACCAGGATCTGACCCAGGGAAAGAAATCGGGAGGGAAAGTTACGCCAGCCTGGAATCCCTCATCTCCTCACCAGTGCTCTGGGACTGGGCAGGGAGAAGGCGGCCCTGCTGATGTGTTTCATGGCCCTACAGCACCCCACCTCCACCCCCCCAGACAGGGCTTTTGTTAAACATGCGGGAGAATGGTGACTTGGCTCCAAGGGAGAAGGGAAAGGACAGATGCCCCAGGAAGAAAGGAAAGGACAGACAAGGCTCGAAGAGGTATGGCTGTTGACAATGGCACCCCCAGCTTTAAAGAGATATGGGGTGTCTCTTTGGGGACAGACTGGAATAAGCGTATCTGGATTACCTTATGTAACTGGTCATTAGAGGTTTAACAATGAGGCTCTTCTCAGCCACAGGAACTGCCCAGGGTGTGCCAGAGGGCAGATTCTACTGAACCAGAGGCTCCTTATGGCTGGAGAAACTGTCACGGGGCTGGCCCTTACCCAGGAGATGATGAACTGTCGGGCGTACTGGTTGTTGGAGTAAATCCTCTCCCTCAACAAAGGGATGAAGCCCACCAGGTCGAACTTGTTGCTTTCCGTCACAATGTCCTATGGATCAAAAGCATGTGAGCTGCCGAGAGCCGGAGGTCAAGGGCAGCCTGACCTGACTGAATTATGGGCCCAGGGTCTAGCTCCAGGGGTCAGGGGGCTGCAGACGAAAATGACAGAGCTCCGGCTACGGAGGAGAGGTCCCAGAGCAACCGCCCTCACAACAGGCCAAGGGAAGAGCAAAAACACAGGGGTAAAAGCAGGAATCAGAGTCAAGAGGATAATCATACAGTAAAACCCTATATCTGATCACACGCCCTGGTAAGCTGAGCATCAGCAGCCCCCTGTCACTGGGAGCAGGGCGGGAATGGGCACTCTTCTTTGTCCTGGATGTGGCTAGCAGGAAGGGATGTTTGGGGTGATAGAATGTTTCTGTATTCTTTTTTTTTTTTTTAATTTTATTTATTTATTTGACAGACAGAGATCACGAGTAGGCAGAGAGGCAGGTATAGAGGCAGGCAGAGAAGCAGGCTTCCTGCTGAGCAGAGAGCCAGACGCGGGGCTCGATCCCAGGACCCCGAGACCATGACCCGAGCTGAAGGCAGAGGCTTAATCCACTGAGCCACCCAGGCGCTCTGTTTCTGTATTCTGATTGTGCTGGTGACACAAGTCTGTACACCTGTCACAGAACTGTACACTGAGGGCATCTGAACGGCTCAGCTCGTTAAACGGCTGCCTTTGGCTCAGATCATAATCCTGGCGTCCTGGGACTGAATCCACTTCTCCCTCTCCCTCTACCCCTCCCCCGGTTGTGTTCTCTCTCAAAAAAAATACACAAATCAATGAAATAAACAGGAAATGTACACCAGAGTCACTTCTACTGTACATAAATAAAAAAATTTTTGAAAAATAGGAAGAGCGACCCCAAAGACAGAATTTATAAGCTGTATAGACAGATGGAAGAGACAGATTCCAAAATATAAGTAGGAACCAAGTACTACCTTTAAAAGGCGGTCTAGGAGCTCAGATCCACTCTTCACATTGGGGTCTGGGTCTGCAGCCAACTATGAGAGATCCAGAAACAGAGAGATGATTACAGTCAATACACAGGACCAGGAAGCTACTAAAAACTCACAGACCCAAGTCCCTGACAGGCACCTCCTTCAGGGACTCAACCAAAGGACGGCAGGGAGGTAGGTGGGGAGGTAGGGACAGGCAACATGGCATGTGGCTGAGAAACGGAGATGCGCAGACTTCTGGTTCTGCGCGGGGACCTCTGGCACTGGCTGCCACCAGGCCAGGTATTGGGTTCCCACCAGCCTTCCTCAGGGGTTTCCCATCCTAAGACACTGGGTCTTTGCTCTGCTCTGGGAGGCGGGGACCGAGGCGGTGGCCCGGGGACAACTGGGGCGGTCGGCCGGGCTGCAAAGCTTTGAGGCCGCTCTGCCCGGAGGTGCGCCCGGAGGACGCTGTGTCAGGGGCTCCTCGGCCTTTGTAAGCAGAGCTTTTCCCAGCTCTGTATTTCCTCGCGGGGGAAATACAGTCTGTACTAGGGATTCACCGTCTTCGCCTTCTGTAAGGAAGGCTGGGACTCCTCAAACTACCTGTGTTTCCGCTGCACTCTGGGGGACTGACACTTTCATCAACTGTGATAAAAATCAGTTACTAGAGAAGTGGAAAAAAAAAATCAAACGTCCCTGCAAGGCCATGAGAGACAATGACGAGACTGCACAGACGGCAGGCGCCCGCAGGCCTGCATTCACCCGCTCGCCTGCCTCTGCGGGGAGGGGCCCCAGGGGTCCGGCGGGGCCGGGCAGGCTCAGGCTCAGGCTGGCCCCGGGCGGTGGGGGGCAGTCACCTTGCTGAGCCCGTCGAAGAGCACGTTGAAGTGGGGCAGCACGGCGCCGCGGGCCACCTTGACGATGTTGTACAGCGCCTCGCACGCGTAGTAGCGCAGCCGGCTGTCGGCGTCGTTGAAGCAGGTGAGCACGGGCTCGATGAGCTCCTTCAGGTACAGCCCCGAGTCCTGCAGGGAGGGGGTCAGGAGGAGACACGGCTCAAGGTGGGCCAGGCCATGGGCCCGCAGCCCCCTACCCCGCCCCGGTGGACATCCCAGCTCCCCTGGAGCGGCTCAGGTCTTCGTGTGAGGCCTGGCCTTGGGCAAGTCGGCCTCCCGGGCCAGAGGCCACACCGCCGCGGAGCCCGGCCGCCCCGCGGGTCTCGGGTGGCGAGAATGGCGGTAAGGCGGAAGTCTGCGGCAGACCGCTGGGGCCGGGCGGTGAAAGCGAAGGCCGCTGCTGCTGTGTCTGCCCCTTCAGGAGAAAGACCCACCTTGCCCAGTGCGATGGAGCAGGCGGCCAGGCCGATGAGGCCCCCCTTCCGGCTGTGGGGGTGCTGAGACAGGGCAAACTCCTGAGATAGGGTCTGGATCACATGCTTGATTTGCACGGTGTTGTTCTGGGCCACGAACTCCCGGACCAGCCTGGAGAGAGAGGAGAGAGGGGCTGCAGGGCAGTGGGGTCAGGCCTCCCCCTCCCCGGCTGCTGGCTCCAGGGCCGGGGATGGGGCAGGGAGGTGACCTGTTCAGAAAGAGGAATCGGAAGTCCTGCACCTCAGGGTGGGCCTTTCCCGGTTCCGCTGCCGACTGGAAGGCACTGGTGGGGTCACAGGCCATTTCCCTATTCTGGGTCGCAGTCTCCCTTTGGGTCCAACAGAACGGGGAAGGGCAGACCTACCTCACCTCTGGGGGTCTGAGAGAACGCAAGGGAACGTCTTGCTGGGGACAAAAACGGCAACGTGAGCAGCTGGTCGACCCCCCTTATGCGACACTGGCTCCACCCCCCAAACCCGCACCCAAGAGAGGTTCTTCGCGTCTATGCCATCACGTCCACGGATGGCGCTGCATCAGGTTCCAGTCCAGGGGGAAAGATCCACACACAAACAAATAAATGGTGCAACGTGGTGCGACTGATACCACGGGCCAGAAAAATGCGATGTGCTCATTTTCCTGGGCTGAATAGGAGGTGCCCTGTGGTCACCCTGGGGGATGATCCCTCTGCAGGCCTTGCCTGGAGAGGAGGAGAGCGGAGGGAGTTCTGTCACAAGCCAGATCTGGAAAACACCCACAAGCACTTTTCAAGTAAAGGGCAAGGTACAGGAGAGAGACTGGCCAAAGGCAAAGCGCCCTGAAAAACATGGTATATTTAGAGAAGGACAGGAGTTTGGCCTGTGGAAGGAGTGGCCAGACAGTTCAAGGAAGACAATCCAGTGATAGTTTTCCAGCAACAAGATGATATGCTCAGATCTATGTTTTAATTAGGTTATTCCCGGTGGTGGCCTGGAGAGGCTACGATGTGGGGGTGGGTTTGACAGGAGACCAAAAAACCTCAGGGTAAGGAAGGAGGCCTGAAACACACCTGAGGCAGTGGGAAAGAGCAGGGAGGGGCTGCTTTATTTCGAAGACAAGAGCATCAGGAACCCATGGAACATGGGAGGCCAGGAAGGCAGGTCGGTCTCCAAGGGAAGTAACTTCCACCTGGGAAGTAACGCTGAGGGAGAAGGGAGGTCTAAGGGAGGCCTCTGGCGTGGAAGGGAGCTCCTGTGGTCACGTTGGGGGATGATCCCATGGCAGGCCCTGCCCGGAGCAGAGGGAGGCCTAGTTCCATCACAGACCAGTCTCCAAGAACTGATCACCAGCTCCCCAGATAACTGATGCGGAGTTAAGGCCTGGGTGTCAGGGACATCTTCCCAGAAGTGGGATTTCAGCCGGACCTTGAAGGAGGCAGGGAGAGAGAAGGAAACAGGGGCGTTCCGGGCAGGAGGAAACATAAAAGCCAAGGCGAGGAGGCGGCTCTAGTCAAGTTTGTCTGGGGCCCCAGAGAACAGAGCAGCAGCGGGAGACCTACCAGGATGAGCTGGCTGTGGCCACCCCGGCCGTCTCAGATTAGGGAGAATGAATCTCGCAGCATGGGTAACAAGGAAGCTTCTTACGGTTTTTGAAGAGTACAGGGAAAGTGTCTTAAGAAGCTATGAGATGGACGGAGCCCATCCCATCGTCCAGGCGTGAGGGAGACTGCTACCAGTGGGGCAGCCAAGGGGCTGTCTACAGAATATGGACTTTTCAAAGCAGCTGCCTGGACTCACTGGCTACCTGCTGTGTCCATCGCGGCGGGCCCACTGTTCCCCTGCCGCATGAATGGGGGTCTCCAGTTGGCTCAGAGAATTTTATGGACAGTTAAGTCCAAAAGGCATCAGTTTGTCCATGTGGCTCCAGCTCAGTGTCCGGAAGCTGCCAGTAATGAGAGCTGTCCAAACGTAAACGTGCCGCCTCAGGAGGCAATGACCACTCCTACAAAATGGCTGTTCAATGAGGGGTTGACACGGTTTGATGAAGATTTAATACAGCAAGTTATATTGGGCCAAGCACTGTGAATGTGGGAGCATGGATGGGTACTTCAGGAAGGTGGTGTACGAATGGCCTGCGAGGTGCCCTTTTTTTTTTTTTTTTTAAATTGTTACGGGGTAAAATTCCACCAAGCCCACCCCAGGGTGCTGAGGGCTCTGGATGGGCCAAGGGCATACAGGTGCAAGCTCAATGCCCCATATGCCAAGCCCCTCCTTCCCCCTCTTCCCAAAGCAGCCTAATAAGGCCCAGCAAGGATGGTTCTCTGTAAACCGGTCTGGCTTCCCAAACTGGACAAACTAGCCAGGTGAGGCACAGTGATCTGCTGGAGCTCCCGAGTACCCACAGACACAGCCCCTTGAGAAAAGCTAGGCAGACCTGTCACAGAACAGCTGGAGCATTGGTGGTTCAGTGGTAGAATTCTCGCCTGCCACGCGGGAGGCCCGGGTTCGATTCCCGGCCAATGCAGAGCTGCTCTTTTTGCCTTTTCCTGGCAGGCTTCTCCTCACACAGAGATCCTGCCGGAGGAGCCAATCTCCTCAACCCAGCTGGCCTACCGAAGCCCAGGGTGCTGTGAATTTGACCTCACCTCCCTGCTCAGTGAGCCGAGGAACAGCAGCTGGGCTCTCCGAGGAGGCACCACTGGCTGTGGGGACCAAGGCCTTCACGCCCTCCACCCGTGTGGGACTCCGCCTGGCCGGGCTCCAGCGGGAAGCTGGGGTGAAACCCGAGAATGGTTAAGCAGCTCGGCACACGGTGGGCATGGAACGGGGATCCACACATGCGAGGGGCACAAAGTCATCTGAAATCTCCATGTGCTTTTGGCTACTGAGGAGGGACCCCAGCTCTGGTTTCTGTTCTGATGTCTGAAGGCAAAGCAACTTCTCTCTCCCTCTCTTTCTTACACACACACCGTCTGCCTCCTTTCTTCAGCTCTGGAGCCAAAGCTATCTGTTCCTGCAGCTGTGCTGATGTGGCCGCACCAGAGCCTGGCCTTATAGTCCATGAATCAGCAGAGCTATAAGGAGGCTCAGGGCGGGGGTTAAAGGGAGGTGCTCACACAGCTGCTCACAGCTGGAGCATTGGTGGTTCAGTGGTAGAATTCTCGCCTGCCACGCGGGAGGCCCGGGTTCGATTCCCGGCCAATGCAAACAGCAGAATTTTTTTTTTTTTTTTTTTTTTTTTAATCCCAGAAGACTGGATTTGAGAGGTCACACTGCCTAAAGAATATGCGACTACAGTCTGAGAACTGAGAAGGACTTATTTCTAGCTGAGTTTTAAATATCTTTGATGAAAAATACTCAGTGTCTTAGACTCCGCAAACATCTAGAACCCATGCCTCCCTGTTCTCGAGGAGGCCAGGATATGGGGATCACCAAAGCCAATGAAAGCAGCTGTGCCTCCCGCTCCTGCCAGAGAGGCTGCCTGGGAACTCTGGGTGCTGAGAGCCCGCCTGAGGAAGCCAGGCCGTGCTTGTGCTCAGGACGAGTTCGAGCAGCACCCAGAGCGGGACTGAGCACATCCATGAGGCTTCAGCAGGGCACCCGCCAGAGAGCCAGCCATGCCAGCGGCAGGTGCCACCCCGGAACCGTGGCCGCGCCTGTCTGCCTGCTTCAGGCCACAAAGGTCCCTGAGCACCTGGCAAGGGCACTCTTCCCTCTCTTGGAGCAGCATACGGATGTGTTCCCTGGCACGAGGGGCTCTCTGCTGGGGTAAGGTTGGGAAGGAAACTAGGCGGCACACAGGAATGCAAAGCAGAGACAGAATGATCCGGTGAGAAGCCTGTGAGGCGAGAAGGGCCGGCAAGAGGGAGCAGGCCTGCCATCTGGTGGGGAGGGATCGGGCATGGCTTCGCAAGGGTCATGAGAGAGGCTCTGAAGAATGAGTAGTGTTTGTTCTGGAACTGTTCAGGACCAAGAAGCCCAGACAGAGGAACAGTGTGAACGCTGGCTCAGAGGAAGGAGGGGGGCATCCGGTTTGGCAGAGTGAAGGACACAGGTGGAGAAGAAATGGGTGACAGGGCCGGTGAAGCTGCTCCCGGGCTTGCGCATGGCAAAGGAACAGGCATTTACGTCTGGTGGCAGGGAGGAGCCACGGAAGGTAAGAGCGATCTGCAGCGGAGGGTGGTGAGGGTCCGAATGGTGTCGGGGAGCTCTGAGAAGTCCGAAGGCCTCAGAGACCGCATGGTGCGGGTGTGAGGAATGGGGCTCTAATGCTGGGGCGACAGCCAGCGAGCACCAGGGTCTCCCGATGGCAGGGGATGGGCAAGCAGGAGGCTGGTTTGTATTTAGCAACCCCTCCCCCACCCCCCTGCCTCGGAAGCCCAGGAGCACTTCTCATTTGCTCGACGCCAACACCATCGGCCTCCCCACCCGAATCCTTCCAGGGCTCAACACAGGGCACCTCAGGCCACCGCAAAAGTAGTGACTCGTTTATGTCTGGAGGCCCCAGAACCCCGCACACTAGGGAATATGTTGAAGAACACAAGAAAATGATTCCCCGGGAAGGGGAAGCCATCAGAACACGCGCTCACCAATGCCAGCAGCCTGGAGAACACTGGGGCTGGCTCGGTGGGCCAGGCCCTGGGGCTCCAGTGGGAAAAGCTGTCTCACAAGTCACGGCCATACTCTTTGCCTGGCCCTGAGCACTGGGCTGACCTCACTCGTCTTCCTGCCCTGTGTAACCATCCACTCTAGACAGAGCCGCCTTTGCCCTGTAAACCTGGGCCCTGCTCCCTCTGGCCCTAGGGCCCCACTCCCTGGGAAAGCTCCTGCTCCACATCCCACCCAGCCTTCAAAGCCTACGAATTTCACCCCCCTCCCCGCCCCCGCTTCTCCAGAACATCCCAGGAAGGGGTCACTCCTCCTCTGAATTCAGAAGGAGTCAGTGACCCTCTCATTCTCTTCCCAGCAACACACTGGTGAATGCCACTGTCACTCTCAGGTGTGTATTTCTGTCTCCATAGTCCCTTGACTGAAGTCCCTGAAGACGGACTGGAGCCCCTGCATCTCTCATGCCACCCCTCTCGGGGTCTTGTGCTATGTACACAGGATGTGCGGAACAGCCGGTGCAGCCTGGGGACTGGGCTGAGGGGCCAGCAGCACTGCAGGACACCGCGAGCTGTGGGGCAAACACGGCCAGAGCCCCACGTTGCCATACAGGCGACACGGGGCGGCCTAACTCTTCTAACCCTACCTGGTTGGCTTAACCACATCGTATCTGAGGGTCCTCAGCCCCAAGCGTTAGGATTCAACTTAGGAGGAGCAAAGGGCACCATTACTGGCTCCCCAAAGGCACATCATGAAGAGCCCAGGTTACCTGAGCTGTGGCTGGGAAAGATGCAGAAGCCACGGTGCGCTCCGGAGGCCCGCTTCGAAGAGGGCTCTGAGCCCTCTGTCCAAACAGGTGCTCCAAAACAGGCCCAGCGACAAGACTCGCCTTTCCAGGCAAGACTCGCCTTTCCACTTCGCAGGAGCGTGTGGAGAGAAAAACGCACTACAAAGGGAGGCAGAGTTAAGTGAAGTTGAAACTCTAGGCAGTGCGGCTGCAGGCCGAGCCTCTCTTCAAAAGACCGCATTGTTTCCTCTTTCATCCACGGCTGCAAGCCACAGGCGGGGATCTGAAGCCGCACTAGTTTTGAAGTGAGTATCTGGCCTAGAAACTCGCACGATCACAAATCCCTGGGACCCTCCTGGTCATAAAGGTCACAGGCTCTACTGTCCTGTGTGCTGGGGAAGAGGGGCTGAGGAGGTGTCCTTAGAGGCTGCCCTGAGCCTCCACTCTCGCAGTCAGAGGTGTCGCCAGCCGGCAGGAACACCCATCCCTCACAAGACACAAACCCAGAGTGGCAACTCCAAGCTCATGACACGGCCCCCAACAACGCGTGGTGCCACACCGATGCCCCCCCTCCTCAATAGAAGGAACCCCTGACAGGGGAGGACACATTCAGAAATTGTCATCAGAAGAAACCCAGGGCCATCGTCTCAGCAACACAACCACAGCCCCATGCTGGACCCACCTGGCCTGTGCAACACAGCGGTGACAATCGTGGCCTGCACGAGGACAGGTGGTGGACACCTTCCCAGGGACACTCTACACTGAGGACTTCTGTTCCCCCGTGGAAACACCTCCTTCTGCTCTGAATACTGCCTCATCCTGCAGAGGTGAGCCGGCCTCGGGGAAACCGAGTCCCCTTGCCCAGGCTCACAGAGGATCAGAACCCGTGAGCCCCGTCAAAGCCTAAGCCCCTGCAGCTGTACACCAGGTCCTCTCGCCCGTCTTCTGAAACCAAAGCTGCACAGCGAACGCACTCAGTGACAGAGCGAACTCTCCTCATGGAGAATGGAGGCCCCAAGCAAAACGCAGCGTTCTCCACACATTGCCCCATCCTGTTCAGCGCTCAGACATCCCTGAAGCATCCCTCCACCACACACAGGGAGTACAGATGACATGCGCCCTGGGGATGCTCTGAATCGATCTCCAGCCGGACTCCTACTGGGAAGGCAGGAAATAAGTAACCACTTGCTGAGCACTTCCTAGCTGCGGGGTGATAAATGCTGGATGCCTTACCCATGTTATCCAATCTAAACTTTAAAACACACCCTTGGGTTAAGTACTAGAACACCTATTCTACAGATGGGAGGAACTGAGACTCAGAGATATTAAGAAACTCACAAGGTCCCGGGGTGCCTGGGTGGCTCAGTGGGTTAAAGCCTCTGCCTTTGGCTCAGGTCATGATTCCAGGGTCCTGGGATCAAGCCCTGAATCGGGCTCTCTGCTCAGCAGGGAGCCTGCTTCCTCCTCTCTCTCTCTCTGCCTGCCTCTCTGCTACTTGTGATCTCTGTCAAATAAATAAATAAAATCTTAAAAAAAAAAAAAAAGGAACAAGGTCACGCAACTTATAGATGACAGGTGCAGAAATTAACCTAGGTTTTCCTGACTCCAAGGTCTAAAGTTGTTCCGGCTACGCTACACACCCTCCATCCTCAAACATCCCAGCCGCTGCTCGTCGGGTGCCTACCAGCTGCCAGGCACTTGACGTTTCTCATGTCATCGAATCCTAAAGCCCTTTTCATCTGGTGATGTCCAAATGCCCCAGCCAGGTCACTGGTCACTGCACTTACGTTCCTGTGTCTTCAGAGGAGATGTCCTTGGCTATAAGGTGGGGGCACACATTACAACGACCTCACAGTTTCTAGAGAATAAGAGAAGGCATGGAATGCGCTCTGTGTTGCACACGCTCCCGGAGCAGCGTTAGTGCAAGTCAGAATCCGAGAGACAGACTGTGATCTTGCACACACCACACAAGGTCACATTCACTCCCTAAATGTGGACTGAGAAGCTGCCATGCTCCTGGCCCCAAAAAAGGAGAGGAAGAGAAATCCAGAGTTGTGTTTATTCTCGTGTTGTGAAGCTCTCAGTGTGGCCTTGGGGCTGCTGCCTTTTCTCATCTTGCCAAGTTCACGTACCTCTCGCGCTTCTCTGTATCACGGGCTGTGTTCAGATGACATATCTGGGCAGCAACTTCCCAGAGACAATCTCGGTAAACATGTCCATCTCCTTGGCTGAGTATTTAAGTAATTTGGTTTCCACTTGCTCACTAGTCTCCACTAAGTGAACGTGGAAAGTGGAATGTTTGCCTCTGAGCAAGGACCAAAGACCTTCTGAAAAGGCCCCAGAGTTAACGGACAAAATACAACAAGCTTCCACTGGCTGGAATCAGCGGAAAGACCATAAAGGAGAACCAAGTTCGAGACAGCAGCTGTTTGAATCTCAGGTGACAATAACTGTGACCACTTAATGAGTGCTTCCCTCACTGCAATAAAACACTATTCTTAGTTTTTTTAAATTGCTGTAATTCACATACCATAAATTCACTCTTTTAGTGCGTGTGGTCCAGTGGTTTTTTTTGTGTGTGCCCATTAGCAGTCACTCCCCATATTCCCCAAATCCCCTCCCCTAAGCCCTAGGCAACCACTACTCTACTTTCTCTCTCTGAATTTGCCTATTCTAGATAATTCACAGAAGTGAAATTTTCATATAAATGAAACTCATGGCCCTTTGTGACTGGCTCCTTTCACTTAGCCTAATGTTTTCAAGGTGCATTTGTATTTAAGATGAGAAGACTGAGGCACAGAGGAATGAAACCAGAGGTCGCAGACTCACATGCTGATAGGCACCAAGCAGGAGATACAAGGGAGGAAAGGTTGTGGTGAATGTGCCATTACAAGAAGCAAACTGGGGAGGCCATGCTCCAGCCAGAAGGGAGGCCCCTAGGTCCCCCTTATCTGCTATGTGGGATGGTGAGCTCCACAGAGACACACTTCCCATTTCTTAAGAGAAGCCAGAAACCTGAGCTTCACTGTGAAATTTATCAATTAAAATACCTTGCAGTTCAGACCAACTCAAACCGGTTTATAAGCAGGACACAGCCCCTAGCTATGGGTCTGTAACCCATGGACTGAGCAATCTACTGCTGATTCCATCCAGCGACCCATGCCTGCCTTAAGCCACTGGTGATAAACAGTGTCTCCTTGCAACAGCGGTGGCAGGAGTGGGGGGGCAGGGGCGGCGGGGGGGCTCCAGGGCCAGGTCAAACTCAACAGTTAACCTTTATCTGATCACCCAGTGCCAAGGATCCCTGCCTCCTCTCTGGGAGGCAAAGGACGCATTATCCCACGACCCACCCCCCCTGGGCTTCGGTGTTCTCAGGGGCATGGCCTGGGCCCCTACATTTGCTGGCTTTTGGAACTCAAAGTTCAGGAACACTAGAGACTCAGCACTGAGTCCATCCCTGGTTACCATGAAGGGCGCCGTCTCTCTGAGCCTGAGGTGGGGGGGCCACTCTGAGCCGCCCCCTCAGCGAGCATCCCCTACAGTTCTCCAAGTGCCTGTTGGCATTTCTCCCCACACACTACTCTCTCCTGGAGAGCACAGCCTGGCCAGGGTCTTACCAACCTTTTCATCAGGACTGATCCATGACTATATCCCCTGAAACTGAGAGCCCACCAAACCTGAAACAGACATTCTAAAATCCTAGCCCAAGAGCCTTATTCTTTAGCAAACTGTGTGGGCATGTTGGTGGGAGGCTGTGGAGGGAAAAGCTCTCCAGGACTGCACACAGCAGGCTCATACATTTAGCGATCAGATCTTCGGTCATGAACCCAGCCTGCTCTTGAGATTTTGGAGTTCAAGGTTCTATTGAGCTACGCATTCACATCTCTACATTTTTAGTGTCTGAGAGTCCTGTCATCAAGAAAAAAGCGCCCTCCTCTTACTACGAATTTTAATCCTTCATTGGAAAAACATATGCAGCACTGGCTCTGTCCAACTGAGCAGATGTTTCTGGAAAACCAAAAATGGCAGTTAAAACAACCATGGAAATGCTCAAGTATGAAACTTCCTTTATTCAATATATGTGCTCTTCTTGGTAGGGAAAACCATTCACTGCAGTGGGGAAGCTTTTTGAGACAGATGAACCTGGGTTTTTAATCCAGGTTCTAGTTGAGAGACCTTGGGAAGAGTACTTAACCTCCAAGATCTTCTGTCTCTTCGTCTGTGAAATGCCATCACCTAGATTGTATATTGAAGCCATGCAAAATAAAGAGATGAGGGGTGTGCAATGACCAAATGAAGGGAGGCTTCCTTACCCTCCTTTCCCCAAATCAGGCAGATAGCGCTTCACGCAAGATCACTTTTTTGTTTTTAAAACGATTAGGGTTATGGATTGAATTGTGTCCCAACAATGTGCATGTTGAAGCTCTAAACCCCACTGTGACTGTATTTGGAGACAGGGTCTACAAGTGTAGGAAGAAATTATGGTTAAATGAGGTCACTAGGCTGTAGTCCTGATCCAACAGGATTAGTGTCCTCCTCAGCAGAGATGCCAGAAAGCTCTTTGGTGAAGCAGAGATAAGTCACCATCTATCCCTAAGCAATTTGTGATACATATATCGGGGAAAATACCTAAGGGGCACTCCTCATTCCAAATACGGCAAAAGAAGGCTAGAAACAGATCAGAGCCCTCTACACCAGTGCTTCTCAGACTTTAATGTATAAACAAATCACCCACGGATCTTATCAAAATGCAGATTCTGATCCAGAGGTCTGGGGCGAGGTTGGAGAATCTCTTTCTAACAAGCTCCCAGGTGATCCTGACCCTGCCGGTGTGTGGGCCACTCTTGGGTAGCAAAGTCCTTAGAATGCAATGTTACTTCCGCACCAAAAATGTACTGTCATTCACTCATCAAGACACCAACCATCAAATGCTGTGTCAAGTGCTGAAGATAAATAAAACAGGGTCTCTGCGCTTAAGAAGGAGTCCATAGTCTAGTTAAGTCCCTAGGTTTCTCTGAATTCCACAAATCAAGGGCAATGTCGAACACAAAAAGAACCCCCTTAAAGACAAAACCCTAATGGCAGAGCCCACAGAGTAAGAGCACTTAATGCGCTATGCTTGCGGCAACAGTAATGCTCAGATGAATACCTCAGTCAAGGACTCAACAGATAATTCAAGCTATGAGGAAAATCAGACATTCCTGAGAACAGACTGGGTGACGGCCAAAATCGGGTGTCAGTGTAGCTTCAAAGCCAATAAAACCCATGGACGTGGAGCCATGTCGACACATCAGCTCTGTGTCTCCTACTCAGTACAGTGATCCTCTTCTTTAAGACTCACTAGCATTAGTAAGAGCCAGGGCATAAACAAGTAGAAGTACGGAAACACAGCAGACCAGAAAGCGGTGCTTCATGAGAGAAGCAGCTAGGTGGTTTGGGACTTACCGAATGTTAGTGCTGAATGAGAGGGTCCTCTTAACACAATCCAAACCCCTTAGGTGAGGAGGAAAGGAAAACCCAGAGCAGTTAAGGCAGTGGTTCTCACCTGGGGTGATATCTACACTCCCAGGAGACATCTGGAGACATTGGAGACATTTGTGGTTGTTAGAACTGACGGAGAGCTATTGGTATCTACTGGGTAGAGATGAGAGATGCTGCTAAAAATCCTACAGTGCACAGGACAGCCCACCACAACCAAGACTCATCTGTCCCAAAAATATTAATTGTGCTGAGGTTAAGAAACCCTGAGTGAAGCAATCTGCCCAAGGTCAAAGAATGAGTATCATAACATGGATTAGATTGGAGCTGTCCAACATTCTGCAGCAACAGAAAGGTTCTAAGACCTCTACTGCCCATTATGGTAGCCACAGCCACACATGGCTACCAAACATTTGAAATATGGGTAACTGGATTTGAAATTTTTATGTTATCTTTAGTAACTTCTGTGTAAAAAACCACGCAGGGCCAGTGGCTATCCTACTGGCAGGACGACCATCTATGTGTTCTGACTCCCAGTCTGGCATTCTTTCAAGTTTCACAGCTTGATTCTCTCCGCTCTTCTGAAATCATCCACCCACCTGATTTTATCACAAAGATTTGACTGGGGGAAAAAATACAAATGTAAACGAATAGCAGAAAATCTTAAGGAAACATTCCTAGTTTAACACCTTGTTTTGTACATTGGGGAATAAAGGAAAATGTCAGGTCATGGTTACACATACATGTAGTAAGACTGTAGAAGTAAGAAAGGTCAAATTACTCCTTCCAACTGCAGGGAAGGGTGATATGGCAGGGATATAATGAACAGTCCTCTGAGTCTTGAGATTTCGGACCTGATTTCTCCACTTGGTCACCCAACACAGTCCCTTTCACTTCTCAGAAACTGGGTAAGAAAGGAGGCAGGTCAACATCATTAGCATATGCTCATGCTTCTCACCTCCATCCCATCACAGAGACCTCTCTCTGATTTGCAGGTTTTGATGGCTTCCACACGCAAGACGAGCCGTGTGCCAGGCACTGTGCTATAGCACTACACATACGCTTTGTCGCTTTAAGCACGGCAATCCTCTGGGGGCACCAGGCGGTTAGAGAACTTGGCCCAAGTCATACAGCCCGTCAAAGGCAAAGCTAGGTCTCCTAATCACCTGCACTGCGCTAAGGGCCTAAAACTGGCTGGAAAGGCGTGAAGAGTCCCCCCCCCCGTAGAGCAGGAGCCCTGCACAGCCAGGGCGGGGTCCTGGCTCTGCTCCCCACGCCCAAACCCGTTTGACGGCGGCTTACTTCTCGATCTCTAGCGCTGCCACCTTCCGCTTTTCGTAGAGCTTGTCATTGAGGGCGCGCACGATGTTGGGCGTGAGCGGCGCAAAGTCTTTCTCCGGGTTCATGGTGGCAGCTCCGGGCGCTCCCCGGAGCCCCGCGACTCCTCAGCCCGCGGCTGCCCGGGCGGCGCCGGGGCCGGGGGAGTCTGCGGCTCCGCGCTGCCTCCGGCGCCAGCTCATGGACCACGCCGCCTTGGGCCTGCCTGTCTCGCTCCGCCGCCTCGCGCCGTCTCGGAACCCCGGGTTTGGACCCCGCCCCCGCGCACCTGTTCCAGGCCGCCTAACGGCTCACGCGACCCGCTCCCGCCCGGCACCGGCAGTGCTCAAGGGGCAGCGGCCATGTTACACGGATCATGTGACTCTGCAGCCGCTTCCGCCTTCCGCTTCGAGGACCGTCCCCTCGTCAGCCACGCCCCCGCACGCAGGCTGCAGGTGGGTTGTCCACGCCCCCATAAGGGTCCGCCTCCTCCCCTCACGCTCGCGCGTGGTTCCAGATGGTGCGTGCGGGGCGCGTGGCCGGCACTCAAGTACCTGCATGTGGTTGGCAAGGCGCGTGGTGGGCTTCTGTGTACGTTTAGGAGCACGGAGGGTTTCATGGAGCCTGACGCATGTAGCTTAGCTTGCTAAGTACTCAGTGAACCCACTCGTTCATTTACTATTTAGTCACCAGTTTCGCATGTGGCAGTGTTTCCCCAATTGGAGTAATAACGTCGTTAGTTTCGCCATATTCTAGCCACTTGTACTATAAAAAAAAATTTATCTCAAACCAATTTACTTTCGAAAATCTTAAATTCTTACTTTAGTCTTATGTCATAAAATCATGGCTGTGAATAGTTAGTTAGGTATGTTTTAAAAACATTAAAATAAATTCTCAATTAAAAACAGTACTACCTACTACCTAAAAATCCCAGGTACCAACAGTGGCTGTCACCCCACCATTTGGGACTCAGGAGAGTGTGTTTATTGTGCTTGGATACCTTAGAGGGTTGGGGTTTTTTTTGTTTTGTTTTATTTTTATGTGGCATAATCTTTAAAAGCACTGTATGGATGTATTGTGGCTAATAGGGAGAGGCATCAGACAGAGTTCCTTATTGTAAGCTTCCATAGCGGACAGGGATCTTAGGACAAGGGCTAGATCACAGTGGAGCCCAGAGAGTATTAAATATGAGCATAATACACGACTACTTTTTCTAATGAGTGGAAAGTATGCATGTGAATCTGATAACGAAGTTGAAAATAGACTCTTATCCTCAATCCATAGATCAGAATCTATGGGACACAAGTGAAGGGGTGTGGTAGGCAGAATTCCAGTATGGCCCCCAAGATTTCCACCCCTTTGGGTACATACCCTGTGTAATCCCCTCCTCTTGAGTGTGAATAAGACTTGTAAATACGGTGGACTGTCACTCTAACAATTACGTTATATAGCAGAAGGGAACTTGTAGATGTAATTAAAGTCCCTAATCAGTTGACTTTAGTTAATAAAAAGGGAGATTATCCTGGGTGGGTCCAACCTAATCAGAGGAGGCCTTAAAAGTAGTCAGGAGGCATTTGAAGCAGGAGAGAGATTCTCCTGCTGACCTTGAAGAGTAAACAGTAACAAAAGTGAACCATCCATGATGGGCCACATGTTAAAGACCTTAGAATGGCCGCTAGTCGCCCAAAGTGATCTCCTGAGGGTTGTCCGTTGCCAAGAAAATGGGGATTTTAAGTATATGGCTGCAAGGAAGAGAATTTTGTCAACACACCAAGAGAACTCAGAAGTGGATCTTTTCCTCGTTGAGCTTTCAGGTGAAGATGCAGCTGGCTGGTGTCTTGATTTCAGTCTGTGAGACTCTGAGCCAAGAACCCAGGTGAGTCCATTCCGGACTTCTGACCCATGAACACTGCGAGATAAGAAACTTGTGTTGTTTTAAGCTGCTGCTTTTGTGGGAATCTGTTATGCAGCCATAGAGACAAGTACAAAAAGCTAACCCAAAATTCAGTAAGTCATGGAGGAATTGTTTCTAGAAAAATCTGTTGAAAAAGTGCTTTCCCTTATCAGTCGGGGTTTCACAGCTTTGAAAACCTTTGCCAGCACAATCCAATGAATGGAGGGGGGTGGATCACCAATCTGAAACCACTCCAAATTTAGATTTGTCTCCAGAAAAAATGTTTTGCTTCATAGTTTCCTCCTCTTACCTTGACACCAGGTGGCACTGATAAGGACATTTCCAAATGTCTTCACAAAGTTTATGTCTAGGATTTTTGATGATGGCTGATGCAAAACAATGAAAAAAATTTAAATCAATGGGAATGATGTGGATCTATTTCTCTGGTGAGTATTCACGTCCACTGGACCTTTATCTAATGTAATATTTCATCTGTTTCTTTTGCTGTTTGGTTTGGCTTTTTCTTAAAGGTGAACTGAGTTTCCCAAGGGTCATAGCGAGATACAGTTTTTAATAATTGAAACAGCAATGTTTTGACCAGAAGGAACTCTTTTCTCCTGAAATCACATTGTGGAGTAGGTTGCTAAGAAACCAGTTTTTTTATTCAAAGCTCAAACCAATGCTTTATCCTACCTTTAGTTTAGAAATTCTTGGGGGGGGGGAAGTGCTTTCTTTTCTCTCATTCCATTACCTTGGAAAATGCCAACTAATTAAGGTTATTTATGTATTCCTGGATGGGCTGTGGCAATGAGAAGAAAGCCCAAGGCCACCCTTGCTTTCTCGTGTTCTCACTCCTCTAACCCTGGTGGCCAGCTCTGGCCAGGCTGGCCACACTCAGACACTTCTAGGCTAGCAAGTCTGCTTTGCTGAGAATGGATCTTTTTCAAGGTAATTTCCATTATCTTGTATCAGAATGTTCATTTTCACTAAGCTTCTCCCCCAGCACTCTCTTGAGTTCCTTGGCCATTCCAGGTTTGCCAAAATGAAGCAGTTCTGTTACTGTCTTTTTTGAGGCAGAGGAAGTATGAGCAGGACCTCCAGGGAGGAGATGTATCACATCTCAAGTCTTCCTGGAGAGGTGTTCCTGCTAGGGCAGGGTGTGAGCTGAGCTTTGGTCCCAGGGAGATGGCCTGCCTCCTCACTCCAGTCCAGGAGGCTGTGGGCTCTGGACTGAGTGGCTTGGGGAGCTGGAGGAGGGCTGAGGTAGGGAAATTGCCCCTGGCCAGCTGGCACCGCTTGGCTGGTGGTGACACTGGGAAGTGGCCATTGTCTGTAGCAATCAGTGTGTAGGGTTCTCACGGAAAGCACCAGGGCTGTGGCTTCTGGAAAGGCTTAACTTCCATAGTTGCCTTTAAGGCAGCCGCTCTCAGCTGCAGAGTACACATCATCTCCTAGAGATGCCTTAAAAGGCACATGCTGATCCAGGAGGTCTGGGGCAGCCTGAGAGGCTGCATCCCTAGCACATTCCCAGGTGGTGTTGGAGCAAGGTGGCTCTGGCTGCACAGCTGTGCTGGGCAGGGCACTCCTCGGACCGGGACCCTTGGCCTCATGGGGAACCTGGCAGAAA
This sequence comes from Lontra canadensis, assembly GCF_010015895.1. Lineage (NCBI taxonomy): Eukaryota > Metazoa > Chordata > Mammalia > Carnivora > Mustelidae > Lontra > Lontra canadensis. The sequence goes on from NW_022631002.1 coordinate 12,851,421, forward strand.
CGCAAATTCTCAAGCCCACTAAAGCTACTAAATCAGACTCTGTGGGGATGGGGTCCAACAGCCTGTAGGTTAGCAAGCCCTCTGGGTGACTTCGATAGATAACACAACTTGAAAAGCCTTGGTTTCATCAGACTCTGGGCGTTTGCTAGTAGTAACGCGTGCTCATTGATCTCCGCATCCTCTCAGATGGCTGCTCGGTGCGATCTTTGCTCATTTAAGCATCTGGAAAATCTGTCATCTAGTGTTTGTCTTTATCCCGTTAGCAGCATCTTTGGTAGTTCTGCAGACCAGCTATTACATGTAGCTTTGCTGAGCGCAAGGTCTACTGGGCTGAGGGTTGGCGGGGAGGTATAGAAGGGTTAGAAGAATCTCCCTCCATTAAAAACAAAGCAAAATAAAAAACACACCACCCAAAGCAATAAGGGCTTCTTAAAACACAGGTTGCTGGGCCACACCCCTGGAGTTTCTGACTCTGCAGGTCTGGGTGTGCCCTGAGAATGCACATTTTTGATACATTCTAGGGGATGCTGTCACTGCCGGACCAGGGACCATTTTTCAGAACCGGTAGTTTGGAGCACTGGTCATCTCCTTTCGTGCTTTCTCCCTGTCTGTGCAGGTAGGCTACAGGGGATGCGGAGGGGGTGAGGTGGAGGCAAGGGACCCTCAGGCGTGAGTGCAGAAGCAAATCCACTCCAGGGCCAGTCCACAATCATCTTTATTTCATCAGGTGGTACCAACAGGTAAGTGGTCCTATTATTATTATTAAGTGGTTCTACTAATACATGTTCCAGGACCCAGGGCCAGAGCTTGGGCTAAGGCAGATGTCCCACGCCCTCTTGGAGGTGGAGCTTCCCCAGGGCTTTCCCTCTTAGGAAAGGCACTGTCTTAGACTTCACCCTGCACATACAAAATGGCTTCAGTTTAACCATTAACAGACTGCAGTGTGGTCCTCCCTTGGAAGTAGATTCCTGGATGCCTCCATTGCTCCCCAGACCAATTAAATCAGAACATGGGCTGGAAGGGTCTGGAGCAGAATTGGCCAATTCAGACGTGCAGGTGGGCAGGGAATCGCTGTGCTACAGACTGACTGCTAGGCACAGGGCCAGGCTTGGGAGTGGGGGACTGTGGGTTCTGCATTTCTCCAGGACCTGGCCTTCAGCAAGAACTTTCTGTGGGGAATAGATATGGGATTCCGAGATGGAGGGAGCATCCCTGGGCCCCAGCCCTACAATAATGGGCAGGTGTCATCTGTTGTCATTTTGAAAATAGTGTCTTATTTGGCTTTTATGTGAAAGCAGAGTAAAATATCCTATCAAAAGAGAGTCATGTCTAAGGGCTTTTTAAGCCATTACAGATTTTTAAAAGGCACTGTGGGGGCCCAATGTCATGCGCTAAGTGCTATCTGATAAGAGGTCACACGTGTGTGAGATCTGTGTCATCTTATTAAAAATGGAGATTATTCCTTGAGTGTTGAGGATATGATTAGAAACCAAATTCAGGGACTTGCCCTTAAAAAGTACAATATAGTTTTTTTTTTCTTTTTGTAGTTACCATGTGTAATATGAAATATATCTGTATATATTTCAGGTATATATTTGGGGTGCATATAATATGGAAATAAGTGCCCTTATATTTGAAGGAGGAGATAAATCAGTAGCTGTAGAATTCTGGCTATTTTCTCTGTTCTTTGCCGGGTAGAATAATACATACATTTGAAGGCTGGGGAGATGGCTTTCCACTGATGCAAGTGACCTTAGTTACCACTAAGGGGTGATCCCCTTCAGGTAATAAACCCATTTAACCCCTGCTTCATTGCCTTCACTAGGAGGACAAGACACAATGAGCTTGCTGGTGATGGGTGTTTTGCTGCCCGATGGGTTTCCTTCAAAGGAGACAGTGATATTGTTGATCTTCTTGGGCCGCACGGAGTCTACGGCACGAACAGAGAAGGCTGGGTTCTCCACGATGAAGGAGAAGGTGACGGTATGATAGAAAATGTTCTTGAAGGGGATGACTATGTTGTACCCGGCTCGGATCAGGAAGGGACCCTGGGGCTTCGGGAGCAGAGCCACTCCGAAGAGGGGGATGATATACTCCCCACCTATAATCGATGACAGCGTCAGGATGCCCTTGGTCTCACCCAGGTGGCTGGGCTCAAAATAGACTTCCACACTGACTTCGGTGCCTCCTTGAGCTCCTGGGGCTGCATTAATGATCTTTTCCGTGTGGAAGTCTTGACAGTCAGTCTGAAAGAGGAAGAAATGCACTTGGTTCACACAGGAGCCCAGAGGACACACGGGTGGATTGGGCCCACCTGCCTGCCTGCTCTCGGACATCAAGTAACCTATGTTTGTGTGAGGCTGGGCAGGTCATTAAAAGTTGTGCCCTTGGGTGCCTGGGTGGCTCAGTGGGTTAAAGCCTCTGCCTTCGGTTCAGGTTATGGTCTCAGGGTCCTGGGATCGAGCCCCGCATCGGGCTGCTTCCCTCTCTCTGTCTGCCTGCCTCTCTGCCTACTTGTGATCTCTCTCTCTCTCTGTGTCAAATAAATAAATAAATAAAATCTTAAAAAAAAAAGTTGTGCCCTTATAAGTCCCTTGAAGAATAGGTAATACTAATTATTACCCATTTTATTACAAAGAAATCAAGGCTAAGAGATGTTAAGTGACTTGCCCAGAGACACCAAGCTGGGTTACGGCAGTGTGGCCTCCACTGGGGCTATTCCCCGCCCCCATCTTGTTCTTCTTTTTCCCACACCCATGACAGGCGGAACACTCTGGATCCTCATGGATGTTCTCGTCAGTTAGTTTTGAGCAGAAGTGAAAGGGGTCACTTCCACACCAAGGCACTCGAATGTCAGTGCTCAGGTCCCCTTGGGATCTTTTTAACCCTCTGGTACTATGACCTGTGACATCTGAACTGGCGGTGGTCCTTCAGCCTGGATCCCCAAATGGCTGTGATGAGCAGAGCCCCTGCTGATCCTCACTGGATAGATAGCACAAATGAGGGACAAACCCTTATTGTTTTAAGCCACTGAGATATTGGGGCCGTTTGTTACTATGGCATAACCTAGCTTCTCCTGACTGGTATGATGGACCAAGAGCCCATGCCTCCTGACTGTAGCCATGGAACCCAGGGCACAAGGTGTACCTTGTAGCTCCCCTTGTTGCAAGGTATGGTCTTATGCTATTTTGTTCAAGGGGATGTGAGTGGAAGGGATATATATAGCTCCCTGCCATCCCCCCTGGGGCTGGCTGGAATGCAGACATCAGGGTAAGCCATCTTGGTCCCTGTGGACCAAACAACTCTCAACAGAGGGAAGAGCGTCAGGACCGAAGTCTGGATGCCTGATGTCATGGAGCTGCCATCCCAACCTAAACTGCTCATGTTCACACTGTTACCTCAGAGAAGAATAACTTTTACTTTGTTGTTATTTTGGGTTTCTGTTTCAGTAGTTAAAACTGGATTCCAACTTACATAATAGGTAGCATATATAAGCATTTACTATGAGCCAGGCTCTATGGAGACAGTTTCACATGCATCTTTTAAAAGCCTCAGAGCAATCCTGTGAGGTTGGGGTATTATTACCATTTCGAGAAGAGTTTAGAGAGCTTTAGTAAAGTATTTGAGGAGTAAGTGGTGAAGCCAGGGTTCAAATCCAAGGCTGTTGGATTTCACAGCCTATACTCATGACCACTAAGCACTACTGTCTTTTCTAGTGACCACTGTCATGCTGTGGGAAGCACAACTCCCACCCCTCACCCCACCCCAGCTTGTTAAGGTAGAGTCTGTAAGGAAGAACCCAGGCCTGATAGTATTTGTTTCTAGCTGGGAGTTTCCAGGCTAGATGAAAACCCTGACTCCCTCTGCACCCCCTGTATCCTCCTCCTATTATTTTTAAGCTCAGACTTCTGGCCAGGGGAGGGAAGTGGGTGGGATAGCGGCTGCTCACCCTGCAGTAGTATTCGGTCTTCTGCCGGGTGTAATTGATGAACTTGGCGAAGATGCTCTGACCACTGCCAAGAATGGCCTGGAAGTGGATGGGCTTTTCAGGCAGTGCTGGCGTGGCCTTCAGACTGAGCTCATACAGGTAGTAGCCCAAATCACCGTTGTGCAGTGTTAGTCTCCCAAAGGTTTCTCCAGCTCTCAGGGGCTGGAATTCAAATGTGAACGTGCCCTGCAAGAGAAGACAGAGGCTCCTATAAGGCCGAGAGTCCAACGCATACCTTCCCACACAGGGACCTCAGAGTAGGTTGGTGGGAGAAATGGTGCTTCACAGCAAATGCTCACACTGATCTCGAGCCCAGGGAATCTCTGTCCAAATAGCCCTTTTTCTCCTCTGTATCCTTTCTAGCTTTCCCTAGAAATACCCTAGGGGTATTTATATATCTGGAATCTCTTTGCGTCTAACAAGTATTAGATCGTCTCTTGAAAGCACACACGTATGGTAATGGCAGTGAGTGTTGCCAGCAGGAGGGCTGAAGGTCAGCAGCTCCTTCTTTGCTCTTAGCCAATCTCAGGACAGCTTCCTGGGTTCCACCTTCTTTTGGGCAAGATTTTCTCTTCCTCCTTCTACTATCACCCATGGCAAAACAAAACCAGGACCAAAGAGTATGGCTTATAATAACAAAATAAGGGAAACAACTCAAATGAGTTAGCAGTAAGAACTCAGCTAAATAAATCATAGTTTATCCACGTTGGTGGGAAAGTATGTAGCCATTAGAAAGGAAGAGGCAGAGCTATAAACATTGCCATGAAAGGTGGTGGTGTTGATACTGTAAGTCAAAGGAAGGACATTCCATAAATGTATATAAAGCATGTGCCTATTTTTGTGGAGAAGAATATGTCTATGCAGGTATAGAAAAGAGACAGCAAGGATGTGTACCAGATTGTTACCAGTAGTTTTCTTAGGCTGAAGGAAATGGGGTTTGGGGACTTTGATTTTCTCTTCCATATACTTTTGTGTAGTTAAAATCTTGTATTTATTCTGAGGTGGTATTGTTTCTTTTTAAAAAAAGAACTAGTTCTTCTCATTGACGAATAGAATAAAAAGAGGGTATCATTAAAGTTGTTGTAGCTGTTGAACGGAAAAGAATACAGTGTACAAATTCAGATGATTTTACCACAATTTAAAAAATTAGATGAGAATGGACAAAAGCATGAAAGATGTAACTTACAAATCCAGACTCAAGTAGATAAAGAAAACCTAGGTATTTTTGTAACCATTAAAGAGATTTAAGCAATAGTAAAAAAGATTTCCCTTAACAAAATTCCAGGATTGTAAAGATTTACTTGTAAGTTCTATTAGATAATCTAAGTATTCCACAAATTCACCCAAAGAAGAGAAAAAGAGGGAACCCACTTCAGATAGCATGATTTTGAGACCAAAACCCTACAAGGCTAATAGAAAAGAAAAGTGGATGCCATTCTCTGCTCCCCCAAACATACATACAAAGTGCCCAATAAAAATGTTATCCAACTGAATCCAGCAATATATAAAGAAGATAATGTTCTGTGACAAAGATGGGTTTATTCCATGAATGAAAAATTGGTTTAACATTAGAAAAACCAGTCAGTTGCCACACTGACATTAAAAGGAGAACAAAGAAAAGAGTCAAACATCTCGATACAATAAAGGCATTTGACAAAACTCTACATCCATTTATGGAGTTAAAAAAAAAGTTCTTAGAAAATTAGGAAGAGGGGGGAACATCCTTCATTTGATAAAGAGTATCTATAAGAAATCCAAAATAAACACAATAAATGGTGAAACTTTGAAAGCTTGCCCTTCAAGATTGAGAACAAGGCAAAGATGCTGTTTATTGCCTTTCTAGTCAACACTGTTCTGCATGTTCTGGGTAGCCCTCTAAGGCATGAAAAGGAAATTAAAGGAAGAAGTTTATAATGGAAGAAACAAAATTGTATTTACATACAGATGACAGGATTGTACATGTAGAAAACTTAAATCTGAGGGTTTTGAAGGGGCAGGGGGTGGGAGGTTGGGGGAACAGGTGGTGGGTATTGGAGAGGGCACGGATTGCATGGAGCCCTGGGTGTGGTGCAAAAACAATGAATACTATTACGCTGAAAATAAATTAAAAAATTTTAAAAAAGAGAAAACTTAAAAATCTATAATTGAAATTATTATTATTGATAAGTGAATTATTTAAGGAGGTTGGTTACAAAGCCAGTATACAAAAAGTTAAAAATAGACCTACCCTGTGTTCTACCAATTGCACTACTGGGTATTTACCCAAAGAATACAAAAACACTAATTCAAAGGGATATGTTCACCCTGATGTTTATTGCAGAATGATTTACAATAGCCAAATATCGAAGCAGCCGAAGTGTCCACTGATTGATAAATAGATAAAGAAGAGGTGGTATATATACCACCAACGGAATATTACTCAGCTCTCAAAAAGAATGGACTCTTGCCATTTCCAATGACATGGATGGATCTAGAGAGTATAATGCTAAGCAAAATAACTCCGTCAAAGAAAGACAAATTCCATTATTTCATGCATAGGTGGAATTTAAGAAACAAAACAAATGAGGAAAGGAAAAAAAGAGAGAGACACATCAACAAAGAGAATCTGAAGGTTACGAGAGGGGAGGTGGATAGTTGTGATGGGAGAAAGAGGTGGTGGGGATGAAGGAGAGCACTCGTGGTGACGAGCACCAGGGGACATATGGACGTATCCCTATATTGGACACCTAAAACTAATATAATGCTGTGTGTTAACTAATTGAAATTAAAATAAAAACTTTAAAAGCCAAAAAATAAAGGCAAAGTCAATACACAAAAATCATGAATATTGTTATATACTTGCAACAATAGAAAATGAAATTTTGAAAAGGTTTTACAACAATATCAAGATAAATAAAACCTAGAAATAAATCTAACAAAAGATGAATAAGGCTTCTACATAGAAAACTAAAAAAAATATTATTGAGAGAAATTAAATAAGAGGACTTAAATAAATGGAGATGTGCTCATGGATTGGAAATCTCGGGAGCATAAAGACTGGAATACTCTGTGACAGATATCCTCCAGAATGGCCCCCAGTGATCCTACCTCCTGCCACTCACACTCTTGAGTCATCCTCTCCCATGTTGGACCAGGGCTGGTCCATGTGACCCCCAGTACACGGCAGAGAGATGGCATTATCACTTCTGAGATTAAGAGGAGAAGAGTGGTTTCTGTCTTGGGGATTCTCTTCTCCTTTGCTCTCTCAGCTTCTCTTAGGTCCCTCGCTCTGGGGGAAGCAAGCTGTCATGTTGAAAGCAGCTCTGGGGAGAAGTGTACATGGTGAGGAACTGAAGCCTTGAGCCAACAGCCAGCAAGGAACGGAGGCCTTTCCAACAACCACATGAGTGAGTCTGGAAGCAGGTTACCCATCCCCAGTCAAGCCTTTTAGGTGACAACTGACTCCAACCTCATGAAGGATCCTCAACCCAAACCACCCAGCTAAGCTGCTGCTCTTGGATTCCCGAGCCTCGGAAATGGGGTAGTAATAAACTCTTGTGGTTTTAAGTTGCTAATTTTTAGGGTAACTTATTATGGACCAACAGGTAGCTAATACATTCTAAAAATAATCCAATCAAAATCCTAACAGGTTATTTAATGTTTTTGGAGGAACTTGACAAGCTAATTTTTTAAAAAAAGATTTTATTTATTTATCTGACAGACAGAGATCACAAGTAGGCAGAGAGACAGGCAGAGAGGGGGTGGGGAAGCAGGCTTCCAGCTGAGCAGAGAGCAGATGCGGGGGCTTGGGGCTCGATCCCAGGACCCTGGGATTATGACCTGAGCTGAATGCAGAGGCTTAACACACTGAGCCACCAAGGCGCCCCAAGCTGATTTATATGGAAATGCAAAGGGCCAAGAATGGCCAAGATATGCTTGAAGAACAGGAATATAAGAGATCATCAAGTCTTAATATAACACTATCAGAAGGATAGTATGATTTTAATTTAGTAATGTAGCTTCAAATTATATAGAACAAAAACATGACAGAACTACAAGACAACAACAACAAAAAAGGACTACAAGGACAAATGGACAAATCCCCATCACAGTGGTGACTTTAACATACTCTCTTAAATCTGACCAAACAAGTAGACTAAAATATCAGAGAATTAATAGCAAAATGGCAAACACATACTTTTAAAAAATATATGGAGGTTTTTTTTAAAAAAAGATCATCTATTGAGCCACAAGGCAAGTCTAAACAAATTCTAGAGGACTGAAACAATGTGGAAGATATTCCCTGACCACAAAATAATTTGAAAAACAACATGTAGAAAAATCCCCACATTTGGAAATGAAGAAACACTTCTAATAACCCATGAGTCAAAAAAGAAGTATTCAGGGCGCCTGGGTGGCTCAGTGGGTTAAGCCGCTGCCTTCGGCTCAGGTCATGATCTCAGAGTCCTGGGATCGAGCCCCGCATCGGGCTCTCTGCTCAGCAGGGAGCCTGCTTCCTCCTCTCTCTCTGCCTGCCTCTCTGCCTGCTTGTGATCTCTCTATCAAATAAATAAATAAAATCTTAAAAAAAGAAGTATTCATAATAATGAAAGTTAGAACATTTTTGAACCTAATGATAAAAAATGCTACATATAAAAATTTGTACACTGCAGCTATAGCAGCACTTAGGAGGGGGGCTTCTGGTCTAAATGTGTGTATGGGAAAATAAAGAGGACTAGAAGTAAATGCACTAAGCATTCAGCTTGGAAATTAGATAAAGCACCAGTAACACAGGAAGCAGAAGGAAGGAAATGATTAAAAGCCGAAATCAAGCAACTTAGAAAACAAACGTACAATAAAGAGTACAAATAAAACCAAAAGATGCCTTTTTGAATATAAGATATAAGACTGAGGAACCTCTAACAAAACAGATCAAGAAATAGAAGGCACAATAACCAATATTAGAAATGAGAAAAGAATAACATATAGAAGAGGTGGTAAGAGGATATTAACGATGTTGTGTCAATATTTTGAATATACAGATCAAATAGCATGTTCTTGTTACTGATTCAGGAAGGACCAGAAAATTTAAAGTTGAATAACTCATTTGAAGAACCAAGTCAGGAGCAGACAGTCTTCCCCCAAAGAAGTCACCAGGGCTCAGTGGCTTCATCTGTGAGTTGAGGAAGACATAACTTCAATCTTTCATAAATTCTTTCACGGGATCGAGACAGGAGGGAAACCCCCGATTCTTTTTCCATTGCTAGCAGAATGGATGCTCAAATTGGGCAAGAAGACAAGAAAGGAAAACTGGTCCATTCTCACTCATGAGCAAGGAGGCAGATCTCCCACACAGGCTCTTACCCAACTGAGGTCAATCTGCTTATAAAAAGGTAAATTAAGACTACAAGGCACTGTTAGTTTATCCCAAGTTTTATCAGATTGGTAAGCCGTTAAAAATGTGACAGTGCCAAAAGTTGGTCAAATCTCATTAATGACTGGAGGTTATCTCCTGATTGGCAGTTACAAGCCTACATCCCCTACAACCCTGTGATTCTCCTGCTAGGTGCACAACTGTGGACAGACACACACTGTGTGTGGTGAGGTTTGCGGCAGCATTTTTAATGATAGCCAAATGCTAAAACCAACACACGTGTCTGGCCGCAGTAGAATGGATATCTAAATTGTGGTATGGTCATGTGATGGAATATTATACAGCGATGGGCATGAACGAACCTCAGCTGTTTGTGTCAACGTGACGGCCGTCACGACATAAGACGTTAACAGCAAAAAACATAAAATGTTAAAGAGTGTTTATAGTACGATTTTTTTTAAAAGATTTTATTTATTTATTTCACAGACAGAGATCACAAGTAGGCATAGAGGCAGGCAGAGAGAGAACATGGGGGGTGGTGTGGGGAGCAGGCTCCCTGCTGAGCAGAGAGCCCGATGCAGGGCTTGATCCCAGACCCTGGGATCATGACCTGAGCCGAAGGCAGAGGCTTTAACCCACTGAGCCACCCAGGCACCCCATACGATTTCTTCTGTACAAAGTTCAAAAATGGCAAATCTAAGCCATATGGCTTAAAAGCAAGAAATTTATAAAATGAGGACAGTGATAACTTTTAGGAGCGAGGGACAGTACTGTGAGTGGAGAGAGAGGTTTCTGGGTGGTGGCAATTTTTTACGTTGTGGACTGGGTATTGATTATACAGATATTTCTTCTGTAGTTAAGTAAACATGTTTTAATATATATATGTATATGTTACACATATATATTAAGTATATGTTTATTAATATATATATTAAGTATATATATGTGTGTTATACATTCCTGCATAGATTTTTTTATAATTTATGATGAAAAATATAAAGACAAAATGAAAGGGCATGGCGACTCTCTGAAGAACAAAACAGATTTTGGGTTCTGAAGGGGAAGGAAGAACTGGAGTGGACACAGGGACTAAGCTCAAGTTGGAGAAATAGAAGGGATTTTGAAGGAATCTGGACAGTGAGAGTTTGGAGCCATAGACTGAAAAGAGCCAAAAGAAAGTTCCTCGCCACATGCGCTCAGAATTCCAGGCCATGTATTCCCAGCTGGGCGCAGGCTTCCTGTCCCTCCCTCCTGCAGGGGTCTGCGCATGAGCAAGTGTGTGTATGAACGGTACACATGCTGGTAACTCCATAACGTGAGGTCCCTTGCTTTCCTTTTCACCACACATATTCTACATTACCTTTGTAATTAGCAAAAACCAAAAATAGTTGTAATTTGAACAAAACAAATAAGCATATGACAGAGGTGAGTCTTTATAGTAAGTCCCTTTTACATATGTGAACCAAAGTGCTCATATGCCCGTGTTTATGTGAGGACTCAGGCAGAAGGGGGAAAAGGAGATCAGGAGTGGGACTGAGGGACTGTCTCCTGCCTTCCCAACCACTGTCAGGGTGGGCCCAACCTCAAGGATGCAACCCCCCACAGGCAGGGTGCCCATCACAGGTATCAGGGAGCCCATGGCAGCTGGCCGGCACTGTACCTCGGAGTTGGCAGGCACCACAAACTGGGAGGGCAGGCTGATGTCAGGCACCCTGCATTCCGTGGAGAAGGTCACCAAATAGGGCAGGGGGTTCTCCACCTTGATGGAGGCTGACGTGCTCTGCCGGACGGGGCTCGTCATCTCGATGGTTTTGATGACGCCTGAAGGGATGACCCTGAAACTCACCAGGTAGTGTAAGAACTCACTGGTCACTTCGTTTCGGAAGATCACCTGGGTTCACAGGGAGAGGGGGAGGAATCAGGGCAGGGGGGTGGTTAGTGGAGGGGCTCTTGCTGTCTCAAGGAGCTCTTTCTCTCTGCTAGCGTGGCCTGGGGACATGAAGCAGGTCCCGGGCTGACACCCTCACTCCTACACGGTCTGCACCCCAACCAGCCAGCCTTTCTCCTTCAGGGTCCTGCTCTGGCTCCTCCCAGGTGAGAGCTGATGGAACAGCCCGGGTTTGCTCAGAAGAGGCCAGAGCAGCACTGTCTAGTGCTGAAGGTGAAGGTGTCCCGGGGGGACAGTTAGCTGGCCCCTGAAAACAAGCAAGACCTCAAGAGGTTCGTGCTGTAGTGGGCTTCACTCCTCTGCCAGTTGCTGCTGGAACCCACAGAAATACCAATAATGGTAATGACAGCATCTAACATTTAGTGAACGATTCCTGTGTGCTAGGCCCTAGAAGTACTTGTTTAATGTATACAACTTGTAGGCAGCATTATTATTCTCCTTGCTGTGTCCCTTCTTTCTTTTGTTTTGTTATAGTTGTTTTTTTCCCCAGGAAACTGAAATTCAGCAAGGTTAAGTATCCTGCCAAGGTCCCATGCGGAGAGAAGTGTCAGAGCCAGGATCTGAACAAGGTTGACGTGACTCCAGAGCCCACCCTTGTGACTGCAGAATATTGTCTCCTCACCCCTGTGGCAGACACGACAAGCTGCTGGTGCCAGTAGACCCAGATTTCTGTTGGTATCATTTTCCCTCAGATTGAAGAGTCCTTATTAGTGTGTTGTCCAGTGACGCAAGTCTGCTGGCAATAAATTCTCTCATGTCTTTTATCTGAAAAGATCTCCATCTTAAAGGATATTTTCAGTGAATGGAGAATTTTTGGTTGATAGCATTCAGCATTTTGCAGATGGTTTCCATTATATCTGACGAGAAGTCAGTGGTCATTTTTATTATTGTCTCCCATATGTAAGACTTTTTAAAAAAGATTGTTTATTTATTACCTTGACAGGGATCACAAGTAGGTGGAGAGGCAGGCAGAGAGAGAGAGAGGAGGAAGCAGGCTCCGTGGTGAGCAGAGAGCCTGATGCGGGGCTCGATCCCAGGACTCTGAGATCACGACCTGAGCCAAAGGCAGAGGCTTTAACCCACTGAGCCACCCAGGCTCCCCTGTAACAGATTTTTAAATATCTGGTTGTTTTATGTTTTTCTCTTTATCTTTGGTTCTCAGCAGTTTTACTATGATGTGCACAGACATGGTTTTCTCATATATCATGGTTTTCTTTGTATTTTTCCTGCTTGTGGTTTGCCAAGTTTCTTGGATCTGTAAATATATCTATTTTTAAAATCATAGCAGGGAAGTTTCACAAAATTTTTTTCAAATAGTTTTCTTTTTTTGTGTGTGGTATGGTAGTCACGATACAATACATCATTAGTATTTGATGTAGCGCATCCCATGATTCATTGCGTATAACACCCAGTGCTCCATGCAATCCGTGCCCTCCTTAATACCCATCACTGGGCTCACCCATCCCCCCACCCCCCCGCCAAAACCCTCAGTTTGTTTCTTAGAGTCCACAATCTCTCATGGTCCTGCCCTATTCTCACTCTCTTCTCATTACTCATGTATTAGAAAATTGTATTTTTTCTCACAGGTTCCCAAGGCACTGGTTCCTTTTATTCAATCTTCTATCTTTTAAAAAAAATTTTAAATTTTTTAATAAACATATAATGTATTATTAGCCCCAGGAGTACAGGTCTGTGAATCGCCAGGTTTACACACTTCACAGCACTCACCACAGCATACACGCCCCCCAATGTCCATAACCCTACCACCCTCTCCCGACCCCCTCCACCAAGCAACGCTCAGTTTGTTCTGTGAGATTTAGAGTCTCTTATGGTTTGTCTCCCTTCCGATCATTTATTCTTTTCATTTATTCTTTTCCTAACCCTCAACCCCCCCACGTTGCATCACCACTTCCTCATATCAGGGAGATCATATGATAGTTGTCTCTCTCCAATTGACTTATTTCGCTAAGCATAATACCCTCTAGTTCCATCCATATCATCGCAAATGGCAAATCTTTTATCTTTTTATTCAATCTGCTATTAAGCACATCCAGTGAAACTTTCATTTTGGTTTACTGTAGTTTTCAATTCTAGAATATCCATTTGGTTCTTTTTTTATAGTTTCCATTTCTCTGCTGAGATTCCTTACCTGCCCATATTTAATTATTTAAAATATTTTCTTTTAGTTCTAAACTTGTTTATAATAGCTCTGAGGTCTTTGTTTGCTAAATCCAGTATCTCACCCATCTTGGAGTTCATTTTCATTGACTGCATTTTTCTTGACTATGAGTCACATTTCCCTGCTTCATCACAAGTCTAGTAATTTCTGCTGGTGCACTGGATGTTGCTGGTCATCATTTTAGAGATTCTGGATTCTGTTATCTTCCTTGTAAGAGTGTTGATTTTATTCTAGGAGGCAGTTCAGTCATTGACTTATTGACCTATCACCTTAAAGTTGTGTAGCTTTTGTTAGAGCAGATGTATGGGAAGCTCAAGGTGTTTCTCAAGACCTTCCAACTTGGTGGGATTCAATCTCCAAATTTTGTCCTCCCTGATCTTGTAGGTGCTTAGTTTTAGGCTTTTTAAGGATCTAAAAGGACTTATCCTAAGGGCATGGTCCTTTCTTTTGGCCTTTCTGGTATTTCAACTGGATTCTTAGGATGTTGGTGAGATGTTCATGCAACCTCTTCACTCTGGCTGAGCTAAACCTCCAAAGTTCCCCAGCACTGATTAATGCATCTTTGTTCCTTTATCAACTCTTTTGGAAGCTGTTCTCTGATGAATCCCATGTAGTCTCATCTTGTGCAAGTGCAGGACAACTCTCAGCCAAATACTTTGAGGAGGATTCCAGACAGACTTCGGTCTCCCTCCCCTCCCCACCCCCAGACTCTGCCCCTCCATGCATTACTCCCTCTACTCCTCTCCCACCCTGTAGAGAACAGCTATTTCAACCATATTCTGATTTATGCATTTTCAGTTCAATGAGGGCAGCTGTGCTTTGCTTAGACTCCAGCTCCCTGCACTGCAGTCAGGAAATTGTCCCTTGGTAGTGAGCCAGGACAATTATGGAGATTCATCTCATTAGCTCTTCTTCTCTTTGATGGATTGCAGTATTGTGCTGCCTGTTGTCAATGCCTGAGAAGACTTGCCTCAGATATTTTGTCCAGTTTTATGATCATTTATGGTGGGAAGAGTAGTTACTCCATTATAGTCAGAAGAAGTGCTTTTGATTTTTAAAGAACTTTTGTTAATTTTAATACATATTATTGTAAAGAGACTCTGTGATCTGGGTTCACCATCATTTTTACTTAATGCTTTAAAACATATATTTACTTACATTTTTCTGTTCACATATATAGTTTATGACTATCTTTACTCTTTCCCTACCCTTCTGATGAATGAAAGAACATCTTTCATTTCCCTATTTGTTTCCCACTGAATGAGAAAATATTTTTCATTGTCTTATTCTTCCCCTGGCTATTTCCTATATTGATGCCATATGAAATGTTCATTTCAGATTGCTTTTCAACAATTATTTGAAATTACCTATCAATTGAATTTTGATTCTTTGTTCATTGTATCCTTATGTTTTCCTCTTGAATTCACTTACTTATTTTTAAAAATTTTGCTAATTCAAACCCTTTTAATTTTACAGTACCTATTTCAAACAAGTAATATATTTATATATATGAGTGGGTTACTTAGAGTTGTTGCATCTTTAAAAAGTCTTTATTTTGTCCTTATAATAGTTTTGTTTGGAGAAAGTTCTAGATTGAACATCACTCTAAGTTATATGAATAGCTTACTCCATTGCCCCCCCCCCCTTTTCTTTTTTGGAAGAAAGAGAGTGAGCATGCACATACTCACATGAGATGGGGGTGGGGTGGGGCAGAGGGAGAGAAAGAGAGAAAATCTTAAGCAGGCTCACAGGCTCCATGTACAGTGTGGAGCCCAACACAGGACTCAAGCTCATGACCCTTAGATCATGACTTGAGCCAAAATAAAGAGTCACACTTACTGAGCCATCCATGTGCCCCTCCCCGTTTCTTGTATTCAGAGTTACCATGAGAAATCTGATGTTACTGCCAATACTGCAAGAGGGTTCCCTGTTCTCCACATCCTTGCCAATACCCATTGTTTCCTGTGTTGTTAATTTTAGCCATTCTGACAGTTGTGAGGTAGTATCTCATTATGGTTTTATTTGTATTTCCCTGATGATGAGTGACGTTGAGCATCTTCTCATGTGTCTGTAAGCCATCTGGATGTCTTCTTTGGAAAAGAAGTCTTTTCTTTTTCTCTTCTGCCTATTTTTTAACTGGATTATTTGATTTTTGGGTGTTGAATTTCTTATTAGGTGGATATTAGAACTCTTTGATTTATATTTTATGTCTCACATTTCCTTTCATTCTTTTTTTTTTTGAAACAGCTTTACTGAGAATGTGATTTGCATACCACATAATCCACTGATTTAAAGTGCACAATTTAGTGGTTTTTAGTATAGTCAAAAAGTGATACAAGTATCACCACAATCAGTTTTGGACCATTTTCATCACCCTGAAAAGAAACTCAGGGTCCATAACCAACCACTCGCCATTTCCTCCTAACTCATCCACTCTTGCCATAGACACAACTAATTTGCTTTCTCTTTCTATAGATCTGCTATTCTGGACATTTCATATAAATGAAATCATACAATATGTGGCCATTTGTGACTGGCTCTGCTCAGCTAGCATAATGTTTTCAACGTTCACTCATGTGTTGCATGTATTGGCACTTCATTTCCATTTCTTTTTATTGCCAAATAATATTCCATTCTATTTATTATTATTTGGATTGATGGACATTTGGTTGTTTCTTGGTGGGTTTTTTTTGGTTCTTATGAATAATGCTGCCATGATCATTTACATACAGGTTCTTGTGTGGACATATGTTTTCATTTATCGTGGGTATACACTTAAGACTGAAATTGCTGAGTCACATGGTAACTCTTTGTTTAACCATTTAAGAAATGCCAGACCGTCTTCTGCAGCAGCTGCACCATTTACACTCCTGCCAGCAATGCCTGAGGGATCCAACCTCGTCAGGCCTTCTCCAGCACTTCTTACTTCCTTCCATTCTTGCCATGTCTTTGTGCTAAAGTCTGTGCTATTACTCAGCTCTATCTTCTAACTTACTAGTTCTCTCTTCCTCAGAGTTTATTACACTATTCAGCCTTTCTCTTTGGTTTTCTATTAAAACACACTGTTTTTAAAATTTTCCAGGTCTCTAATTGATTATTGCCCACAATAACCTGTTCTTCTATTAGGGGTAGGATTATCTTCCTTTATCTCTTTGAGGATATTAATAATATTCACTAAAAATCTTCTCTTTGCTTTAATACATCTTTTATCTTAGGGGTTCCTCTTTTTTGAGCTGGTATTTCTATTTATAGTGGTTTTTTTGGTTTTAAGGTATTCTGTTAGCCTGTGAATGTGATCTGAGAGGAGCAGCCCACCTCAGTGTTTGTAGGAGAGGATGACATCCTACTGCATGGGTTTTCCCAGTATCTCTTCTGGAGGGAGGAGATGCATTCTTAGGTTTTTTTCTTTTTTCACTTTAAAATCTTTTCCTCGCTTTTTCCATTCTTAGTCATGGCTTCTAGTACTATCTATAAATGTACTAGAAGCCATAGTATAAATGAGTAATTTCTACATATTATCTATAAATGAGTAATTTCCATATTTATCTTCAGCCCTAACCTCTCCTGTGAGCTACTGATCCATATTTGCTCCTTTTCTTCAAAGCACGTATATCATTTTGTGATTATACATTCACAGTACCATTAATGCCCTTCTCCTTTCACTGGACTGTGCATTCCCTGCAGACAGAGACTCTGCCTATTTTTGATCATTGCTGTGTTGCCAACACTCTAAGTATAGTATGTGGCAGACATGCTCATAGGTACTTGTTGCACTAATGAATGAATTAGGAGAAATGACTGATGCATGAAAGACCCCGTGGTGGCTCTGAGTTGAATGAATCCTGGCTCTGACATTACTAGCTGTGTGTACTGAGTGTTCACTACGGTGCTAGTCACTATCAGCACTCAGAAAAAGGGATCTTTTCTTATTATTGTGGTCCGGTGTTTGCTGGCCCAGATTTATTTACTGCTCAAGGATTTTCATGACTCTCCTGCCTTGCATGTTTGGTGTGGGTCCACATGATGGATGGAGGGCCCTGCAGTCTGGCTCCATCATAAAGAGGCTGGGAGTCCTGAAAGCCTTTGCCAGGTCACTAAATGGTTAGCCCAACAGGATAAGGACAGGCTGGCGGTGGGAGGGCATCTTCACTCTCTAACACCAGGGTCATCATCCTCAGGGGCAAACCCCCAGGGCTCCAGGGAAATGCTTTTAACGTGTAGATACCTTTGCACTGTATAGTCCCTCCTTGTGGGAAAAGAAGTTCAGCTTGTAGTCTTTCTTGGAGCCAGACAGAACATCAATGTAATCAAGGCCTTTTAAGGTGACACTTAGATCTGGCTTCTCTGGTTTTATCATTTCCACAATGACCCGGAATCTGGAGGGGGGACACAGGAGCACATGGAGAGAGGATAGAGAAAATGAGACCGTCTGCCCAAAGGAATGAAGGAAAGGTGTTATTTCTACTCTTGACTTTGTGATAAGCACATGGGTCCAGGGTTCTGGTCTTCACTTTGTCTCTAATAACACCCATAACTACAATTTATCGACACCTGTTACATGCCGGGTGCTGAATCAGTGCTCCACGTGTGTTCCTAGTGACACAGGGAGGAACATATGATGTCATCACCTCCATCTGACTAATGGGGAGATAGAAGCCAAGAGGAAACATGCTCAGATAACATGACTAGTTATTGGTAGAACCAGGATTCACACTTAGGTCTGGGCCTTCCTCCACTATGCTACCTGGCAGCCTTCAGTAAGGAAGTCTCTTCTCCAAGCCTTTGGCTCCTTCTCTGTCAAAGGGGACCAGGCTGCTGGTCCTCAAGCTTCTCTAGCCCTTGAACTCTACTCTACTCCCACTGCAACTAAAGATCCAAGGGACGTCCTTCTCTGGCCAGTGGCTTAGGTGATATGGTAGAGCACTCAATAATAACCACCACAATTCTTATTTTGATAATAATAACAGCTAACATTTACCAAGCACTTAATTCATGCCAGGACCCGGTCTAGGAGACTTAGGTAATTGGCTATGCACAGATAGCCCTGGGTGTCTGGAAGCTTAGAGGTCAGGAAGTGCCTGGCCACATCATGAAATGCGTCTCTGACTCTTTCAGCCCCTCCGTGTCTTCTGGAGGCGCTGACCAGTGGAAAGGCCAGGCTAACAGTGGATGTCCTCCCTCCATCTCCTCCACTCTGACCCCTCGCCCCACACCCTCACCTCTGGGGCTTGTTAAGCCAGTTGTTGATTGGCAGGAGTTCAACGTAGGGCGTCTTACATGGTACTTCACGGAAGATGTTGGCCACGGCTTTGGGGAGCTCAGCAACCCCATGCAGCACATACAGCCAGCCAGTCCCATCGGGGAGGGGGAAGAAGAGGGTGCCCTGAGGAGGAGAAGCATGGTCAGAATGGCACAGAAGGTCCCTTGTTAGCTACTGCTCAGGCATAGCAGTGACTCGGGGTTAACAGAGGCCCTCAGGTAAGCATAACTCTTAGAAATCAGCGTGGTAGTATGTTTCAAGAGTCATAAACATGTTCATATGTATTTGAACCAGGAACTCCACCCCAAGGAACTTCAGAGTCTCAGGCTCTACCAGTTGAGCTAGCCGGCAGCCTTATCCCAGGGAACTTAAAAATCCTTGCAGAGGAAAAAGCTGCGCGCGCACACACACACACATTAAAACCATTTATAATATTGATAAAAATTTGGTAATAACTTTCATATTCAACAACTGGGGAATGCCAAATAAATTATGGAACTCTCATTCAAAGAAATATTAGACAATCATTAAACATGAGGATCACAAAAACTAGTGAAACAGAAAAATGTTGATGATATAATGTAAAGTGAAAATAAACAGAAGGCGAAATTGGGTATGCTGATGGCAGCTATGGCAGTATCTGAGTGAGGGTTGGTAGTGAAGATAGAAGAGAATAGTTCTCCTTTTTTAAGGGTAGGTTATTGCAGCTTCTTTCCTTTTTTATTTTGATGACAGCTGTGGTGATAAAAATTTGTGCAGTTAAGGTAAATCTTAATTGCTTGATGCTTAGTCCAGGACTCTGCCCAGAACTGTGTCCCTCATTCTAAGAGAATCTCCTATACATGATAACATGTGGGCACTGAGGGAGGCTTTGGACTCAATAATCTGCATGATCCCTATTATTCCAACATTGTTAGAGGTGTCCCCTTCTATTTGAACATTCCTGAGCCCCCAAACACTGTCTCCTTAGCTCTTTTTTTTTAAAGATTTTATTTATTTATTTGACACAGAGAGAGAGAGAGAGAGATCACAAGTAGGCAGAGAGAGAGGGGGAAGCAGGCTCCCCGCGGAGCAGAGAGCCCTATGTGGGCCTCAATCCCAGGACCCTGAGATCATGACCTGAGCCGAAGGCAGAGGCTCAACCCACTGAGCTACCCAGGCGCCCCTTACCTCTTTTGCACCACTCTTCCCCCTCCAAACACACAGGGAAACCCACGGGGGTGGGGGAAGCCTCCGCCTACCTGATGTTTGCGGTTCTCCAAGTTCATGGTGCGGGGTCTGTAGGTGATCTCATAGGGCTTGTTTTGCTGATGGGGCTCCAGGGTGATGAACTCAGGCCCCTCCCAGTGCTCACCCTCAAAGATGGGGTGCAGGTTCCAGGTCTGGTTGGTACGGTTTGAAAGCATGATGGTCTGCGTGTGCTTGGAGCGCACCTGGCAGGTGAAGTTCACCACCTGGAAGAAAGCAGGCACCTCAGCCAGGCAGTGCAACTTACAAACGAAGAGTTCGAAGAAACATTTAGGCTGGAGATACATATTTGGGAGTTGAGGGTACGGAAGTCTTTTGCTTTGTTTTGTTTTGTTTTTTAAGACCAAGAAACTGGATGAGATTGTCAAGAAGTTCATTGGTTTTAGAAACAAGAAGAAATTTAAGAACTAATTCCTGGCTGGCACACGCCCATGTTAAGAAAAATCAGAAGAGGAGATGAGAGGGAGCATCTAATAAGGTAGGAAGAAACCCAGAAAGGGTGGTATCCTAGGAGCCAAGTGAGGGAAGTGTTGGAAGGATCCTTCTTCAGGGGACTTGTTCAAGGTTTCAAATGCTATTAACAGGTCAACAGTTGAGAACTGACCACCGAATGTAGCCACAGGGACACTGTGGCAGTGGCGGTAAGGAGAGTCAATAGATTAGGAGACCGCCCCTGTACGGTCAAATGGTTTCTGAAAAAAGTGCAAAGGTATTTCAAGTGGAGAAAGGGTGCACTTTTCAATCATGTCCATATCCCAAAACATACAAGGAGATGAATTTTGATCCATATCTTGCACTACATACAAAAACTCAAAACAGATTGAAGATCTAATTGTAAAATCTGTGTCCTGCATATAGGAAGAACTCTCAAAACTCACTAAGAAGAAAACCAAAAACCCGGTTAAAGAGATGGAAAATTTGAACAGATACTTCAACAGAGATGATATATGGAGGCAAATAAATGCCCACAAAGATGCTCGACATCATGCATCATCAGGGAACTACAAATCAAGAAACACAAGGAGAGAGCACCACATATTTATTAGAATGACTAAAATTAAAACAACCGACTAAACCAAGTGTTGACAAGATGTAACATAAGTAGAAATGTCAGCCATTGCTGGTAGAAATGTAAAATGACACAACCACTTTGGGAAACAGTTTAGTAGGTTCCTAAAAAAGTAAATATATGCCTGCTCTACGACCCAGCCATTTCACCCCTACATATTTACCCAAGAAAATGAAAGCATATGTTCTTGCCAAGACTTGTAGGGACATGTTCATAGCATATCATATGATTCCATTTATTTATTTATTTTTAAAGATTTTATTTATTTGTTTGAAAGAGAGAGACACAGCGAGAGAGGGAACACAAGCAGGGGGAGTGGGAGAGGGAGAAGCAGGCTTCCTGCTGAGCAGGGAGCCCAACATGGGGCTCTATCCCAGGACCCTGGGATCATGACCTGAGCCAAAGGCAGACGCTTAACGAACTGAGCCGCCCAGGTGCCCCTGTATGATTCCATTTACATAACACTCTTGAAATAATGGGATTACAGAGATGAAGACTGGGTGTCATTTTTAGCATAAGTGGTTTTTACTGTAAGTGGAACAGAGTCCACTCTCAGATTTCTGTGAACATGGCTAGCAGAGGGTTAACCCAAGCCCCAATCTCCCCCTTTTGTTCATTAGAGAGAAGGAGAGAAAGGTGTGTACCCTTTCCTTACAGAGCTTGTAAGAGAAGTCGATCTAGCCACAGACAGCCATGCAAGCTTCCCTGAGAATGTGATGCTTGAGCTGAGAGCTGAAGAGTGAATAGGAATGAACTAAATGAAGAGGGAAAATGAATATTGCAGCAGTCGGAACAGAATATGCAAAAGCCCTGTGGCAGGGGCCAGGGAACAGGTCTGAATGTCTGGTTTGAATGACAGGACTGTTTGAATGAGTCACTCATTTCTAATTACAGAGCTTGCCGGGACCCCTCCCGCTGCTGGCCCATCTGTGAGCAGCATCTACTGACCTCTTTTACTGCAGGTGGTCCCACACAGACTCCAGAGAGGGTCAGGCTCAGGGGATTGCCTCCCTGGATGAAGCAGGGCAAGTTTTTGTAGAGACTCTCCTTGCCCACTTCAGTGGGATGGTAGGTCACTTCGAAAGAAACCTCCATGCCCGCAGTGATATAGCCTTCTTCTGGGCTGATGGAGAAATGAGGCTCAAATTTTTTGACATCCCATTTAAACCTTTTCCAAGACAAAAGGAGACAAGAAAGACAGTTTACTAGTATCCTGGGGGTGTCTTCAATGCTGCTGAGATCAAGAGACGTTGCCTGGGCTTTTAGCTGGGACGTTTACCCCCTTTGAATACGCCCTGGGACCTGCGAGGAAGACCATCACTGGGCGTGGCAGGGGCAGAGCCGGGTTAATCCTGGATAAGAGGGCTCAGAGGCTTCTCAGACCGAGCAGGGAGGGAAGGGGTCGCATATTGTTTTATGGCACACGAGTGGCTCGTGGGGGGACATGTGCATGAGCGCACTAACACGTGTGTACCCAAGATCACATGGCTAGGAAGGGACTGGGCTAGGACTGAACCCTCCCTGAGACCGTGGCTATCAGCACTCCCTGCACTGTCTCACCGGTCAGATCCAGGAGGGCAGAGGTGATGCCCTCCTGTGAGCGCTGCACCTGCTCTTGGTGGTGCTGAGACCTGAGGGCCCTGTGTAGTCATCCCTCTGGGGGCCAGACAGGAGACAGAGGGCGGGGGGACAGAACTGTGCTTCCAGCACTGAGGAGCGGGGGCACCACACCACGCCCTCAGGGTGCTGTTCTCACTGAAGTCTGGGCGAGGGTGCCCCCTGCAGGTATGCAGTGCCTGCCTGCAAGGGTATGGTGGCAAGCCTGAGTAGTGATTGGGGTGGGCGCCTGCTAGCCAGGGGGAAGAGGCTGGAGAGGACAACGGTCATAGATATACTCGGGTTCCAATCCCGTCTTTGTCATTTCTTGCCTAAGTGACCTCAGGTCAATCACCTAACCTCCTTAAGCCTCACCTTCATCTGTGGAATGGGGTCAGCAGAGGACCTTACAGGGGCCTGGGATAATTAATGGGAGCTTATTTGCTAGAATGTTCAGCACTGCACCTGCACAGTGTGAGTCCTCGCTAAATGCATGATTTTGGTAAAGTAATCTCAGTTGTTTCATCTGTAAAATGGATCAGCGATGGAACTGCTTGCGATTAGCTAAGAGGAGCCACGTGAAGGGCATAGAACAGGACCAAGCAAATGTTCTCAATGACATTAATTTTCGTCTTCCTGGCAGCAGCAGTCACCCAAGCGGGACCACTGTTGTCACATCTTGAGCAAAGGGAGGGGATACAAAAGGGAGGGGAAAGAAGTAACAAGTGGCCAGACTTGTAACACAGATGTCATGTCCAGACTGAGGACATAGCCAGTGTCACAGGGCTGTGCTGGCCTCGGGGTGGGCACGCCGCTCTCCTACCTTGCACCCACGTCACCCGTGTTCAACATAAGGATGCGACGTGTGGCTTGTGTCTGATACACGACTGGCCCGAAGGGGAGATGCTCCTGGTCCAGGGAGATCTCCAGGGCCTGGCAGCAGCCGCTCAGTAGGAAGAGAGGACGCAGGAGCCCCATACACTCCATTAACACCTCCTCAGAGAAGGGAGGGATGCGCTTTTTTGGGGCAAAGATGACTTCCAGCTTACAGACCTCTTTGTGCTTCAGAGTGATGTTGTGGAAGGGTATCAGGGTGAGGACCTGGACAGAAGCACAGTGAGACTCAGCCGCTGAGGGCAGGGGGCGTCAGAGGCATCCGTTTCTGGGTCTTGCTGTTAGGGCTGCAACAGCCCAGGGGTCAGAGCCCATTCTGCTCCCTCCCGCTGGCTGGGTCATCTTTGGCAAGTTTTTAAGCTTTCTGTGTCTTACTCTATGTGAAGATTCTGATCATCCGTAGGAAAGCGTGGCAGGTAATTGGCATTCCACAAATGCTAATTCTCTTTCCAGCCCCTTGCAGCACATGACCCCTACTCTCCCATGGAGGAAAGAGCTCGATAAGAGGAAATGGAAAACGCTCAATGCTCTGATGTCTTTCCAGGGAGGGCTCCCTGTGTTCCCTGCACCATACTCCCTGGTGTGCTGTTTCAGATGCAGATTCCCAGGTCCTTCCCCAGGCCGACTGAATTTTGGGAGAGCCTGGAACTCGCATCATCAAAAGTGCCCTGACCCACGCATTCTAGAGTCTGGGAACTGCTGTTTAAATTCATATCGTGTCCCCTTCCCGCTCTGTCCTGGCAGAAATGAATGAAAGTTAGATCTAAGGAAGCCAAAGCTCCTTTGGCGCTTGTGCTCCCCTGGGGTGCAGAGCGGAGGACTGAGGTGGCTGGGGTGAGATGGGCTAGAAACTGCACCGGGACCGCGATCTTCGCGATTTCTGCAAACACTGTGACACTGAAGGCCAAGCCCAAGGCCACCGGGCCAGTACCGGTCACTCATCCCTGAAAGAGACAAAAGTGGCTTGGCCCAAAGGTCAGGGGCCCCGGCCCAGTGGCACTGTGGACGTCGCCTGAGATGAATGAGAAAATGGAAGCAACAAGTCGACCCCGTCTCTGGATGGCAGCATGGCCATGGGGTGAGATGTCCACCGGCTCTCTTGCTCTGGTTAGCTCCCCAGCCCATTTTCCTGGCCACCTGCAGATGGTTCGAGGTGCTCCTGCTGCACCACCTCCCACCTGGACGTCCGCAAGCAGAGTCTCCGGAGCACACGGAGCTTTGCCTGCGAGCGCACCTCTCCCCAACCTGTCTGCCTGCATTCGCCTCTCACCCTAGCCTTGGTGCAGGCCTCCCTCGACCGTGAGGCCTCTCAACAGCCCCAGCTGTTCTCTGAGCTGCCCTTTCCCAACTCACATCTGGCCTCTGCAGTTTCGGGTATTATTTCTGGGTCAGTGACCCCTGAAAACTGGAAACTCCACCAGACCTGTCTATGTCACATGACCTTGCTACGGCCTGAATGGTGACCCCCCAAATTCACATGTGAGTGGTGTTCAGCCTCTAGGGAGTAATTAGGTTTAGATGAGGTCATGAGAGTGGGAGCCTCATGACGGGACTAGAACCCTTGTGAGAAGAGTCACCAGAGCTCAATCTCGCTGTCTCTCCGCTGGGTGGACATACGACAAGAAGGCGGTCATTGGCAAGTGATTGTTTCTTGGTGTGAGATTATGGGGAAAATGGTTTTCTTTGTGACTTTTATAGGATAGATATATTCATGAGAATCCGGATCTACTGAATCGTGTCCCTTTCTCTTTCACTTGCTGCCCTTTCGAAGTGTGCAGCCTCTCTAAGCCTTGGTGTCCTTCTGTGTAAAGTGAGAATAAAGAAAGCACCAGCCCCACACTGCTTTTGGGAGGACACTCTGAGGTGGCATGCGGGGAGCTCTTGGAACGGCCGGGCACACTGCAGGTGCGCGAGAAGTGGGGGTGGTCAGCTTGGCGAGCACGGTCATCCGTACCATTGGGGCGAGAGAGGGGCCCGCTGGGAGCCCTGAGCACCAACCTTGGGTTCCTGAAGTTCTGGAACTGAGAACAGGACCGACAGGCTGAATGTGAGCTGGGTGTGGCTGTTGTTCATGATGGAAACCGTTTTCTTCACTACCTGTCCCGGCAGGACAGCTCCTAACCTCACAATCCTGTTGGCTGGATCTAGCACTGAAATCTGCGGAACAGAATAGAGAGCAGGGATGGAGGGTTTCACTGGTTACGGAGAAGAGTAACCGGGGTGACCCATCCGCTCTGGTGAGGCGGGGGTGCTTCATCTCCCGCGGTGTCCCGCCGCCTTCATATGGGGAGTGGACATTCATGGACATAAAGGAACCCCTAAGCGGCTCCCTACACAACTACATAATTACAACAGCGTGAAGGGTTGTGGAGGAAACGTTCGGGGTACCTTGAGAGCACACTACAGAGGCTGAACTGGCTGGGGGGTCTGGGGAGGCGTCCCTGAGAGGGCATGTCTACACTGCACCGGGGAGCTAAAGGAAGGGCAGGATCTAGTCAGTTTGAGTTGGGGTGGTGTGAGGTTGGAGGGCACCCTGGGGGCAGGGGACATTCTGTGGCAAGGCCCTGAGTCAGAGGAATGGCTCAGTCAAGACCTGTGGCCGGGAACGAGGGCTGCCCTAAGAGGACAGGCTGGCAGGTAGTCAGGGTTCGTGCTGGGAGAAGCGGGAAGCCAGGACAACACGGGGTGACCCCCTCAGACGCGTGTTTTGGGAGTGCTCTGGCTTGCGTCGCTCTGGAGATGGGCTGGAAGGCGGCGGGAGGGACAGCCTGGAGGAGTGAGAGGAGCCGAGCATTCAGACTACAATGGCGGCTGCAGAGGTGCTGCGGCGGACGCGCTTCCAAGTCCTCACAAGGCCCTGATCCTGGCGTTGGCCGGGATGGACCAAGGTCAGCCTGGGCCTGGCCCGCAGGACTCTGCAGCAGACCCCGCGTGGGTCACTGTCATTTGCTCAGTCCCTAAAGTGCACACCCCCTACTCCTCAGCTTTCTTGATATCCAGCCATTTCCATTCGGTCTCCAAAGCTGAGAGTCCCTAGCAGCAGCCTGTGCTCCTGGAGGTCCCCTTGGGATTTCCCCCAAAGGACCTACACACAGTGGGTACAGAGTAAGTGAGTGACTGAATGAGCGGCGAGAGCAGAAGAGACCCCCCCGCCCCGCCCCATCCAGCTTGGGTGCAGACACACCAGGAAGTCATGTCCTGGGGCTCCTCTAGCTTGATGGGAAGGCTGCCAGGGACACTTCCCTTCCAGCCGTCCCCCATCTTCTCTGTCTGTGGCAGAAATGTCCCGTGCATTTCTGAGCATCTGGGAAAGCCTTCCATGTTCCAGAACGTCCTAGTAAAATGCAAATATGCTCACCAAACAGACACCTCAAAGGTTTACCAGACACCGGGGAGAAAGGGATTAGCACAGGACTTTCATTAGGAGTGCTGCTTAGAAGCCATGCCCTCAGTCGAACGTAATCCTGGGATCTGTGTCTGGCAGAGAACATTACTCAATGCGGCATTAAGGAAAGATGTTCCACAACTGAAACGCACATCTGCACACACAGCCAAAATAAATTGCTATCCAAAACAAATCTAGCCTATTACACCTGAAAACAAAACACACCCTGATGTAAGAGGAGAAGGATGGGCTCGGGATTATGCATCTGATAGTCTCAAACTTCTCCAAGAAAAAGAATGTTACTCTGGTGCCCGTGATTCCTTGTAGCCTATGATTCACTGAAGTCTGGTCTGAGGAAGAGTCAGATTTGACAGTTCATGCTTCAGTGGGACTGGCTGGCCTCTGACAGAGGAGCTTGGGGGCCACACAGGTGGAGAGGGGAGGAAGAATGGGCTCAGGGGGGCACAGGTGGCTGGGAGGGCAAAAAGGAGTGTGCCAAGCCCGAGGATCTCAACAAGGTCTCTTACCTTCATTTCGGTGCCTTTCCCTTTGATTTCAATTATTTGCTGTGAGAGCCCATTGATTTCAAAGGGGATGAGTTCTCGGTATTGGATACTTTCTCGAGGATAAAAGGTGATCGGAATCTCCAGTGTCTTTCCCGGCTTTATCACATCGACGCGGAAGTTTACCTCGAGGTATGTGGTATTGGTATACAGACAGTCTAAGCTGCAGAAAATCAGGAGGAAGGTGTGGAAGTTAGAGGGTGCTCATATTTCCATTTTGTCTACAAAGGAAGAGGATCTCCAGGACCAGCCTGTGCTCCTGGAGGTCAGAACACATGTTTAAGTCCCCCCAGAAAGACCGATTCCATCCCCTTATCTCTCTGAGCTGGGTACTGATGGATTTCCTGCCCTCTGCCCTGGAGTCAGAGGAGGTAACCGCTGGAAGGGACCTTAGCAGTGGTCCAGGCCATGGCTCCCTGGCATAATCAAGTTACTTACCACAAATCACACCCTGAGATCCTGGCAGAACTAGGCCTCAAACTCAAAAGTGCCATGGCCCTTTGTTCCATGCAAAGGAGGGAAATACTTCCTGGGGTGCCTGAGTGGCTAATAGGTCAAGTGTCTGCCTCTTAACTTCATTCAGCTCAGGTCATGATCTCAGGGTCTTGAGATCGAGCCCTGCATCAGGTTCTATGCTGGGCATGGAGCCTGCTTAAGAGTCTCTCTCCCTCTCCTTCTGCCCCTCTCCCCCCACCCCAACCCTGTGAGAGTGCTCTCTTTCTCTTTAAGGGTAAAATGGAGAGGGAGGTAGAGGAGGAGGAGGAGAAGTGCTTCCTAAGTAACTGGGGGGCAAAGGACAGAGGAGAGAAGTGTGTGTTCTGAGTCAGATACACAGGAGTTTGGATCTGGGCTCTTAACCACTAACCAGCCATGAGACCTGAGAAAAGTTACTTGCCCTTTGAGCCTTTATTGCCTTATCTGTAAAGCTGGGATAGTGACAGCCGCCTCGTAAGGCTGTTGGGGGCATTAAATGGAACAGAGTGACTGAGTCAGTCACTAAGCAAGGCACGGAGGAAAAACACTCCACAAAGGCGATCTGTTCTCATTATCACTAATCGTCCAATTACATGGTGTCTTCGAAGACCATGTCCACTCTACGTCCACTTGTGGGTAGGAAGGCACGAGACCTCCCCATTTCAGTACTTCCTTGTCTGTCTTCCAGGTATTTAGAAGACAATAAACGTAACTGAATGCCTTTCCGATTGAATTAAATCATGCAGGAAAGAGTGCAGGTAGGTAAGAGTTCTAATGAGCATTTCCAATCACATGACACTCTTGTAACGTCCCCTTCAGGATGATAACCATCAGCATCCCAGCAGCAGCAGCAGCAGCAGCAGCAGCAGCAGCAGATAACCATAACTGAGCCTCTTCTATATTCCAGGCACTGCTCTTAGGGCTCTCTCTGGGGGCTAATTTAATCCTCCTGAGAGCCCCTTAGGGGAGGCTCTATTATTATCCACCATCTCAGGTGAGGAGAGGTGAGAACATGTGCCCAAGCTCGCACAGCTAGGAAAGAGCTGGGGTTCAAACTTAGACCTGTGCTATCTACCTAGTGGCTATCTAGTGGGTGGCAGCCACTAGACCCATGTGGCTATTCAGATTCAAATTCAAATGCATTAAAATTTAACAAACTAAAAATTCGGTTCCTCAGTTGCACCAGGCACAATTTATGTGCTCTGCAGCCACATGGAGTCATGGGCTGCCATATTGGAAGCACAGACATGTAACAGTCCCAGTGTCCAGGAAAGTTCTATTGCATAGTACTAACCTAGAAAGCCTTGAGGAAACACAGGTCTCTGGGCTAGTCTCTGGAAATCCTTTTTCGATAGGTCTGGAATAAGGCCCAGAAACCCGTACTAGAACATTCCACACCGGGATGGTGCAGAGAGGCTAGAATTTAATCAGAAGACTTAAAAGCTCAGTATAGATTTGTTATTCACTACGAAGTAATGGCCTGAGAAATTTTTAAACCCTTCAAACCTTAGTCTCCACATCTATTATGTGTGGAAAATACATGGAAGCCACTGAACCTCTCATCAGGCATTGCCCTCCTCATTTCAAGATTTTCAGCAGAGCAGCTCATGGCTACCCCAGTAGTAGTGGTAGGGAAAGAAGACTTGGGATTCATGCCCAGCTGTGTTCGACGCTTCCCCGTAATCTTTTTCTGTTTCGACAGCACTTCACCTGTATGACTCACGAGGAGCTACAGACTCATCTGGAAGCTCCGGGAAGACTGCTTACCTCATAGACGTTTCTTCCTTGTTGGTGACAACCAGGATTTGTTTGTATGGGGGCATCCCAGCTTGGTAGATGAAGCAGGTCCCAAAGTTGTAGCTGGTGAAGGAGAAATGAACAGCGGGGCTCACAGCGCAGCCTGAGAGGCTGCACAGAAATGTCGGGCCGTGGCTGATCTGTGGGGAGGCAATGGCAGGCAGAGAGGGATTACAAGTGTGAGCAAAGGGCTCCTCGAGTCCCCAGGTGAAGGAGGAAAGCAGTTGGTGATTTTCCAAAAAAAAAAAAAAAAAAAAAAATCAGACGCTAGGACTCCATGGGCAGAGAATCTGACTCACAGGTTAGAAGTTTGTTTACTTGAGGAAAGCACAGTGAGACAGTCGCAATCAGACCCCGCATTGGCTCTGGCAGCAAGGATTTAGCTGGAAGGCAGAGGTGTGGTGGACACTGCTGGTAACTGCTGGTTACTGCCCCCCATCTGCTTCCCAGGGGTTCCCTATTGGCAGGACTCTGCCTAGCTGCCAATGTACCCGCCCAGGGGAAAACACTTGAGTTCCTGTCCTTCCTTGACACTAAGAGTGGTCCTCAGACATAGTTCTGGTCGTCCGATATAAACAGAAAAGGACAAGAGGGTGTCCTATTTTGAATATAGAGGTGGTCTTGCTGAGAGAGCTGGGTTGCTTGTTTGTTGGTTTTTTGTTTGTTTTGCCTTCAGGCTCTTCCCTCTTATTTGCACTTTGAATGCAGACCTAGGGCTACAGGGGGGAATGGCCACCTTGCGCCCAGGAAAGGACAAGAATGAAGTCAAAGCACCCTATATCAAGGGTGAAAGAGTGGAAGATAGAAACAGTATTGGTCATCCCTGGGTTCCCAATAAGATGACACAGGCGCCTATTGGGACATGAACTTAATTTGCTCTTCAGAAACTTAAGAATATGAAATTTGGAAGCTGAAAATTTATTTATCCTAAACATCATTAGAAGAAGCATTATAACAGTCATTGGCACAAGTTTTCATAAGCAACTTCATAAACTGAAAAACAGCTTAAGGCTTTTAAAGTCTTTATATTTTGTGACTGATTGCCTAGAAAGGATTAAAATTGACCACCTTCAACTCTTCTGCCATTTAGAGCAGGAAGGTACTATGACGTGTGTGTGATGTTTCTTTCTTCAGGAAGACATGAAGTTCTGAAAAAGAGGTTTCTCCAAAGTGATGGGCTCCTTCTGAGGTGGGGTGCCTGCCTCTTCCCAGGTAAGATGGCTGCAACATTGCCCTTGAGTTCCAAACTAGGAATTTTACTCTTTTCTAATGAAAAAAAAAATTTTTTTTTAGATTGTACTGTGACTTCATGTCCTTCTAAATTATGGACTGGACAGCAATTGACCTTGGGTTCCAACTGTCAGACTCCCTGGTTCTCTGTCAGTCACACTTTCTGTAAGGATATGAATAAAGACCACGTCTCTTCACTCTGTCAATTCTTGCTTTTGCTGTGCAGAAGCTTTTGAGTTTGAGAGTCTTCCTTTTTATTTTTGTTTCTGTTGCCTGTGCATTTAGCGTCATATCCGTGAAGTCACTGCCAAACCAAGTTCATGAAACTTTCCCCTGATGTTGCCTTCTATGAGCTTTATGGTTTAAGGACGTATGTTTAAGTCTTTAACCATTTTCAGCTGACCTCTGGGCATGGTGTAAAAGGCTCAGTTTCATTCTTTTGCATATGGATCTCCAAATCTCCCAGCATCATTTGCCAAAGAGGCTCTCCTTTCCCGTGGTGGGTACTTGGCAACTTTGTCAAAGATTGGTTGTTTCCAGGGCTCTCTATTCTGTTCCATTGGTCTCTGTGTCTGTCTCCATGCTCGTACTATGCTATTTTGATGATGGTAGCTTTGTAACATATTTTGAAATCAGGATGAATGATGCTTCTAGCCTTGTTCTTCTTTCTCAGGATTGATTGGCTATTTGTGGTCTTTCGTGGCTTCATACGAATCATAGAATTGTCTTCCTGTATTTGTGCCATTGGGATTTGGATAGGGATGGCACTGAATCTATAGATGGCTTTGGGTAGCATGGAAATTTTAACAGTATTAAGGCTTTCCACTAATGAACACAGGATGTCTTTCCATTTGTCTGTGTCTTTAATTTCTTTCATCAGTGTTTGTAGTTTTCAGTATATAAGTTTTTCACCACCTTAGTTTATTCCTAAGAATTGAATCCTTTTCTGTGATATTGTAAGTGAGATTATTTTCCTAATTTTCTTTTCAGATAGTTTCTTGTTAGTGTATAGGAAAGAAACTGATTTTTGTTTGTTGACTTTGTGTTCTGCAACTGTACTGAATTATTTTATTAATTCTAATAGATTTTTTTAATTTAAAGATTTTATATATTTATTTTATAGAGAGAGCATTGGGGGCTGTGGCAGGCAGAGAGAGAGAGGGAGAAGCAGACTGCCCAAAGAACAGGGAGCCTGATGTGGAGCTTGATCCCAGGACCCCAGGATCATGACCTGAGCTGAAGGCAGAGGGTTAACCAACTGAGCCACGCAGGATCCCTAATTCTAACAGATTTTTTAATGGAATATTTTGGGTTTTCTATATATAAGATCATGTTGTCTGCACACAGGGACAATTTTACCTCTTCCTTTCCAATTTGGATACATTTTCTCTTCTTCTTCTCTAATCACTCTGCCTAGGCCTTCCAGAAGTGGTGAGAGTGGGCATCCTTGCCTTGGTCCTGATCTTAAAGGAAAAGCTTTTAGCTTTTCACTGATGAGCATGAGGTTAGCTGTGAGCTTTTCATATATGACCTTTATTATGTTGGGGGTACTTTCTTTCTAATCCTAGTTTGTCGAGAGTTTTTATCATGAATTTTGTCAAATGCTTTTTGCCACTTCTATTGAGATGATCATGTGATTTTTATCCTTTATTCTGTTAATGTCGGATATCACATTAATTGGTCTTTGTATATTGAACCATCCTGGCATCTGAGAGGTAAGTCCTACTTGGTTGTAGTGTATGATCTCTTCAGTGTATTGTTGGATTTGATTTACTGATATTGTGTTGAAGATTGTTCTACCTGTATTCATTAGGGATATCGGCCCATAGTTTTTTTTTCTTGTGGTGTCTTTGTTTGTCTTTGGTACCCAGAAGAATTGAAGTCAGGATCTTGAAGAGGTGTTAACACTCTCATGTTCAGTGTAGCACTAGTTACAGTAGTCAAGCTGTGCAAACAACCTGAATGTTCATCGACAGGTGAATAAAGAAAATGAGGCATATACACACAATTCAGTCATTTTTCTTGAATAAATGATCCTAGGATTCTTGCTAGCCTTTGGTTAACTTCAAGAGTTCTGAAAAGAATTGCTTTTGATAGTTTTTGCCAGTGTACTCATCACTATGGGAGAGCAGCTCTCCAGCGGTCCTTCTCTGCCATTCCTGTGGGCATCATGAGTCCTTGGTTTTTCATTCAGTTATGTATCTTGGAAAATGTTATACATGTTTTGTCTCTCTTACTTCCTCTGCACTGCCCACCCATCTCCCTTATTCATTTCAATAGCTGCATAGGATTCCAGGGCATGGATGGCCTACTGCTTTGCAATGGACACTTATTCACTGGGCGCCTCAACTGTGGATGAACCCTTTATACTAGAGATTGTGAGACTGTTTCCAACACAACCACTCTCCAGGAGCTTCTGGAAGGGTGGAGAAGACAAGGAACATACAGGAGAATTACTCTGTCAAGACAAGGAGTGCTGGGAGTGCTTTCAGGGTCAGACAATGTTAAATGGTCTCACCTTGATTCTGAGTTCCAGGCCTTTCAAGACACACTTCTTAAATGGCTGGAAAGACATGGAGGCATGTGCAGTCTGCCCCACATCCACACTGCCATCGATGGGGGAAAATTCCAAGTATTGCAACAGGGATTTGGGGCCAGATAGCTCTGCCTGGAAGCTGAAGTTGAATTTTCCAGTGTTGATAAAGCTGAGTTCACACTGAACACATTCGTTCAACTCTACCTGAGAGACAGAGAACAGAGTAGCATGTTCACGGAATGCAAATCATGGTTCCCTTCTCTGGGGTTAGGATATGTAAGATGTTGGGGAAAAATATCATTTGGGAGATAGGGATGACAGATGATGTTAGTGAGCTGAGTTTCATGGGCTTAATGTAGTCAGATATTCCATCAAGATCTACTAAATGATGGCGGGGGGGCTCATACCTGACGTGTAAGATGGCAATGTAATTTTTAGACAACGCTTGGTGGACAAACATCCTCCCTGTATGTTGAAATCAAGTATTATTCCCTTCCCTACCGTCTCTCCACCCCCTGAAAGATAAAATAAGTTTCACATCAAAACTATATGCATTCTGAGGGTGGAGATGCTTCTGGCATGTGCTGTTCTTCTGGTCTCCCTGGCATTTGAAACAGAGAGCTACAGCTAACATTCCCTTGTACTTCCTTTCCCAGCCAGTGTGGAAACAGAAAGAGAGAGAGAGGAGAGAGAGAATGAATCAATGCTCTCTCACACTCTTACCTCATAGAAGTTGATAATGTTAGTCTCTTTGGGAGTCAGGAGAGTGATCAAGCCAGTCCTGTCCTTGCACTTGACCTCTGCATTCATAGTGTATCCCTCAGCCTTGACATTTAAAGTCAGAGGGTGAGCTTTCTTTTTCACATTGCAGATCAAATTAAAGTTCACATCTCCCTCCTGCTTTGGTGTGAAGAAAATATCAACCGGGAACCTGGTTGGGGAAGAAGACAGCACATTAGCTGCCCAGGCCAACCTGTTATAACCTGCTAAAGAATATGAGCCTGATGGGTTAGCACATGCTCTATGAGGAAAAGGCACTGTCATTCCAAATTACGACGAGTTTTGAAGATTTGCCAGTCATGGCTGAACATTGCTTTATAAATTCACAAATATAACAGAAAAAAAGGAAAAGAATATAAACATGAGAGAAAAATATTGAGAAGAAGGTCTTAAAGTTTGCAGTGCTCTATAATTTATCAGGAAAATGAACAATGGAAAATAAGGAGGACAAGGATGGGATTGTTCATATAAATTTTAGAGTTGGAAGAGATGTGATACAGGGCACTCTGGGGGAAATGGATTCTCCTGGCTAGCAGGTCTAGAACCCTTGCTATAGTGGGGGTGTGCAATTGTGGGGGAACTTTTTCTTTACCTGGACAGTGGTGGGATCCAACCTTCCATGGGACATATGACCAGGCTGTTGCTGAAACCTTCGGAGTACCGGGAGTTGTCCTGAAAGGCAAAAGAAAACCCCTGCTCCTCCTTGTTGATGATGTGCACGGTCTCCCTGGCTTCTCTGCCTGTGGGAGAAACACCAGCCATGAGTGAAGGCCTCATGCCTGCTCCTGAAGCATTCAGCAGATACTGTTCCTCAAGCAAGAGGAAGCCTTCACAGAAAAAACTTTTCAACTTCTTTTCTTTCTTCTCCCAAGCTCCTCAGTCTTTGACTACCTCCCTTCCTTCTGCTCTACAAGGGACCTGCTTCCCCTGGCAAGATTCACCTCTCTCCTTCTAGAACTTTATTCCGTCAATTTCCCGCTCCTGCCGGGTGACCCCTCTGCCTTGGTCACAGCTGTCCGAGGTGATTCTGATGACGTCATTTTCTCTCTCTGTTCCTTTGGAACTAATGCCTTCCTGCTTTTGGTAATGAGGGCTTCACCCTCCCTGGCAGGCCCATATATTTGTAGATAGTGTCTGCATTACACTCTTTTGAATCAGAGCTCAGGTATGTTGCGAGAGTCCTGTAGGGCCTGAATACATCTTCTGTAACTATTTTGCTTTTTCTTACTTTCCTTGACTATTACAGAGCATTTGTTTTTTACATATACTTTAGAATCATTTTATCTAATTCTCCCTCTGCCCCCAATCCTTTTGGGATTAAGGCTGCCAGATTTAGGAAATATTTTTTTTTTTTGGTATAAGTATGTCACAAATATTGCATGACACATACTTGTATTGACATACTTATACTAAAAAATTACTAACTGTTATCTGAAATTCAAATGTGACTAAGCATCCTGTATTTTATCTGGCAATACCAGTTGGAATTCTAATTGGAACTTGATTAAATTTGTATTTAATCTTGAGAGAACTAGTAAATGTTCACATCTTGTTTGAGGGCATTTTAATAAGATTTTATAGTTTTCTTCATATAAGTCCTGTGCTTTTCTTGTTACATTTATCCTTAGATATTATATAGGTTTTGTCAATATCGAATGGATTTTTTTTTTTGTTTCTGGGTGCTTATTGCTAAAAGAAAGAGAAACTATTGATTTTTATATAATTGTCTTGCATCCAGCCACTTACTAAATTATCTTGTCGATTCTAGTGGTTTGTTTTGCTTTTCTCTAGAGCCTCTGGAGGTTTTCTATGTAAGAAGTCACCAGCAACAGCAAATGAGATAGTTTTGTCTCTTTTTCCTTAATGTTTATGCCAATTCTTGAATTTTCTTGTTTTATTGTATTTGCTAACTAAAATCACAAAGAAAGTATTCAATAATAATGATGATAATGAGCATTCTTGCCTAATTCCTGATTTTTAACTTTAGTGGTTCCAGTGTTTAATTACAGTATAATATCTGCCTCTTGATTTTGGTTAGTCTTTTTTTTTTTTTTTTTTTTTTTTTTTTTGAGGAAGAGGGAGAGAGGGAGGGAGAGTGAGCATGAGCGAATGTGTGAGCAGGGTTGTGGGGAGGGGCAGAGGGAGAGAGAGAATCCCAAGCAGGCTCCACTCTCAGCCCAAAGCCCCACGCGGGGCTCCATCTCGTGACCCTGAGATCATGATCTAAGCTGAAATCAAGAGTCAGATGCTTAACTCACCGAGCCACCCAGGTGCCCCTGGATAGTCTTCTCTATTTAAGTTTCCCCTCTATTCCTTCCTGTCTTACAATTAGAATTTTTGTTAAGAATTTCTGCAATGACTTTTTAGTGTATATTCAGATGATCACCTGGTTGTTCTTTAATCTGTTGATATAATCATTATATTGAAATGCACCACCTTTGCATTCCCAGATTAAATTCTGTTCACCTTGCTGTTGCTGTTTCTGTTAATTTAATTTAAATTCCAGTTAGTTAACACTGTCCTATTAGTCTCAGGTGTGTCATATAGTGATTCACCACTTCCATACCCCACCTGGTGCTCATCAGGACAAGAGTACTCCTTAGTCCCCATCACCTGTTTCTTCACCACCCCTCTACCCCTCCCCTCTGGTAGCCATCCATTTGTTCTCTATAGTCCAGAGTACTGATATTGGGGCGCCTGGGTGGCTCAGCGGGTTAAAGCCTCTGTCTTCGGCTCAGGTCATGATCCCGGGGTTTGGGGATCAAGCCCTGCATCGGGCTCTCTGCTCCACGGGGAGCCTGCTTCCTCCTCTCTCTCTGCCTGCTTCTCTGCCTACTTGTGATCTCTGTCAAATAAAATAAATAAATAAAATCTTTTTAAAAAAAGAGGACAGTTATTATTCTTATGCTCTACTGCCCATTTATTTGTTCGAAACCTTCTGGAACATCACAGTCTTCTCCCACATACTTATATGTATCAGTATAAGAAATGTATGGAAATATTACCTAATAAGCTGTTAACATGGGCTTCCTTTGATGGAAAGGATAGGTGGAGATAAAATAAACTTTCCTTATATAATAGACTTATTGTCTTATTATGAAGTATATTATTTTTCTAAATATAAAAATCTAATGAGTTACTAAAAATCCTCTCCTTTAGTTGTATTTTACAGACACACACACACACCCTGCATCCATGTGATAAGGGACCTGGTGATCACTTCCTTTATTTCCTTCAGGTCTCTGATCAAATGTCACTTTCCCACCGCCTACTGGCATCTTTATTCTCCCTACCCTGCTTTACTCTTCTCTGGAATACTTTCTAACATCTGACATGCTATATATTATTCTTTCCACTTTTTTAGTAGTCTGCTTTCTTTTCTTTTTTTTTTTTTTAAAGATTTTATTTATTTATTTGTCAGAGAGAACCAGAGAGAGAGGGAGAAAGAGAGTGAGAAAGAGCACACAAGCAGGGGGAGAGGCAGGCAGAGGGAGAAGCAGGCTCCTCATTGAGCAAGAAGTCCAATGTGGGACTTGATCCCAGGACCTGAGATCATGACCTGAGCCGCAGGCAGGTGCTTCACTGACTGAGCCCCCCAGGCGTCCCTTGCTGGTCTGCTTTCTATTACTAGAATATAACCGCCGGGAGGGTGGGGACTTTGGCTTTACCCTCGGCATTCTCAGCTCACAGAACCGTGCCTGGGCCATACAAGGGCTCAGTAATATTTGTTGAGCTGAATAAATGCACGAAAAGATGGCAGAGAAATCTGATCACTGGGGTGCAGACTGAGAGGCGAACAAGTACAGTACGTCCTCTGGAGGCACATGCAAGTAAGACGGGGATGACACGGGGCTCTGGAAATGGATACAGTCAGTCCAGGCCTTCAAGGAACCTAACAAGCAGGATCCGCAGCAGGGCTCCTGAATTCTCATAGGCTATTAGTGTGTGGATTTAGAAGATAGCTGGTGGAAGTTAGATGGAGAAATAAGTATTTCTTGGCTTTGTGAACAGTGATAGAGAACGTCTGACAGGCACCAGGACAAGTTTGCCACCCAAGTCTGCTCCTGGAGACTGCTCATTGCTGGGTCAGCCTTCACAGGTCCCACCAACTCACACATAAACCAACAGGGCAGGCTTACCAATGAGGAGACAACTGAAGTTGAGGTGTGACTTGTCCAGATTGATGAGAGGATCGGTGGCTTTGCCCACCAGTAGGAAAGGGACGGTGATGCTGTGTTCAGGGATTAAGAAAGTCCAGAAGGCTTCTGTGATGTCCAGATGGGAAGGTGTGAACTGGAAGGTAATCTAAGAAGGCAGTTGGGAACAGAGGGGTAAAAGATGTTTCTGTTTGCTTGTTCCACGTGCCCTTGGAGGCTTCCTGGTGCTGGGGTTACTATGGCTGACATTATCCGGTCACCCCACCCCCACTTTCTGCTGTCTATGTGAAGGCATGTAAGTATGGCTGCTCCAGAAATATCAATGTCTGTTTGGACCCTGCTCACAGGTCCTTCTGAGGGGGTCTACCCCCCTCCCCACAGCCTCTGGTGGCTGGACCACCATATTTCACACCATGTCTTTGTCTGGCATGTAAAAACAGAGAGAATCTGAGAGAAATACGGAATTTTGGCTTTTCCCAAAAAGTTCAGGAAAATCGGCAGCCCTGGGCCACTTGTCTGTGTGTGGTCACCTGACAGAGAAGCACAGCAGCCAGCCAGGGGTGGGCTCAGCATTCCTTGTTATTGTCCCCTGGGCCTGCTCCATTCATTTGTGGGACCTGCCCGAAGGCATTTGAATTCATCATTTCTGTTTCATGGATCTATTTCTGCCTGAGATTCTCTGTGGAATTTATAGGATATGGGGTCTATCATTCTGTTTTGGCCAATGAATTCATGCTTCCCTACGTCTGACCCCACACTCTAGTCCCCACACCACTGCATGAACATGAGGACTGAGCTGTGGGACAAGGACTCACTTTTCTGTTTTGCCCTTTGGCCTGACCAAGTAAAAACACACCGTATACTTTTACCACTGTCAGTCCCTTGGGGGAAAAAATAAGCCTTCCTGTTTCTCTATGGGTCCTAGAGTCCCCAGCCATAAGTGCCCAGATCCCCTTCTTTGCTTTAATAGTTTCAGTTTTTAAAACTGCAAATGCTAGAACTCTCCATCTCTCCATGGCCAACCAAGGGAGTGCAGGTATGTCTTGTTCATGAGGACGGCCTCCTGTCTATGCCACTCAGGAAATGCTTACTGATTCATGCACCCTCAGGCTGTGCTCCCTCACTCTACCTGTGGTCTACAGCACACTTGCTATCCAGAGAGCGAGAGAGCGAGAGAGAGAAAGGTCTTTCATCAGGCGGTCTTCATTCACATACACACCTCAGCTTTCTTTTCCGGATGGATGAGGCCCTTCTCTGTAAGGCATGTAAAGGCTGGAGGGTTCTGGAGACTTTCAGTTTCTTCGGAGATCCAGCAGAAGGTGTAGGTGGTGTTAGTGGGGTTCAGGATTGTAAAAGTCCTGGCCGAGGAGGAAGAATTGATCACAGAGAGTGACACGGGGGGTGGGGGGGGTGAGGAATAAGACAAACTTTCTTACGATCTTCTCTAGCACAGGCCTCCCTATCTGGGAAGTAGAACATATCTGGGCACTTCATTAACATAGAAATGAAAACTGCGTCTCAGCTGGGGCTCCAGACTATGGCTAGCGAACTGGACTTTGGAGTAAAAATGATGCCCAGGGTGCTTCTGTCCCACTGATCCTCTGTGGTTAAGG
The DNA here is from genome assembly GCF_010015895.1 of Lontra canadensis. Lineage (NCBI taxonomy): Eukaryota > Metazoa > Chordata > Mammalia > Carnivora > Mustelidae > Lontra > Lontra canadensis. The sequence goes on from NW_022631002.1 coordinate 12,891,491, forward strand.
GGGTGGTCAGGGATTCTGTGTTTATGTCTTCCAAACTTTCCCCAGTGTTGATACTAAGGAAACCAAATCCAGCTTCCTTACTAGAGCCGTTTTCTGAAGTCCAACCCCAGTAGTTCAAGCCCGCTTTTATGATGTAGTCTCACTGACTTCCCTGAATTCTTCCTCCCCATTCTTTAGAAGGACTGAGTGATAGGAACTCAACTGATGCAAACCTAGGCAACTCACCGGAGACTCTTCCCTCCTATGCCCACACTGGTGAACTCAATCACCCGGGTGTTGGGGTCCAGAGCCCCACCACCAGGCCCTCGGAGGTCTGGGTTGCGCCAATGACCGCTGATGTAGTCGGAGTGTTTCAGGTCAAAATGGCAGAAAGGCAAGAAGCTCCGCCCTTTTGTTGTTAGGACCGGACCTTGCTCCCCGGGCGGCAAGTTGGGAATCCTGAGAGGATAAAGTCATTCTTACTTATTTTTAAATCAGCTGTTGCTTTCAGAGTTGGAAATGAATTATTATGTCTACCAGAATGTGAGCTCCAAGAAAGCAGAGACTGTCCTGGTCAACAACACAATCTCAGTCCCTGAACAGTGCGTGATACGTGGTAGGTGCTGACTCATTAACTGTTGAGTGGATGGACGTGTGAATGCACTGAGGAGGAGGGGCTGAATTCTGGCTCCTTTTCTGTATCTAAGTACAGCCTCAGGTTATCCCTCCAACAGTGGTGACAAAATTTCCCTGCTGTAAATTGAGTAGAGAGTTTTACCCTCCGGGTCCTCTCATAGGCACCTACTGGGGTATGAATATGGACAGAAAAATCCTAAAAGAGTATCCCGAGCGCCTTGGAGAAGGTGAGTGGATGTGATCAGACTTAGCCCCAGCACCAAGTTCAGGCAGCCAAGATGTGGGGGAGGGTCCCTGTGGTGGACTGCGTGGCTCCACAAGGCTCTCATGGCCCATGTAGGTCTGTCTACCCCATGCTGGGGGTCATACAGTCCTCTGTAAGGTGGATGTTCTGCATGGAGCTTTCCTGGGAGTGGTTAGCCTATCAGGAGCTTTCAGTGCTGGAAGTTATAGATTGGCTTTTCTGGAACTGGGTGTGGGCCCTTCTATTCCTCACTGAAATGTGTCAGGTCCACGCCTCCACCACCACCAGGTATGTGTATGGGATAATTGTGTGCCAAGTTCTCTGCTAAGTCTTCACTTGAATTGACTTATTTAAGGTTCATGGCGATAGTACAAGGTGGGTATTGCTGTTTGCTTTCTACATGAGGAAACCAAGTCTCAGAAAACATACAAGGAAGTTTTCCTAAGTTTGTGCGTGCCCAAGGACTGGAACCCATCCATCTGTCAGCCATTCTGTTGCTCAGTGGAATCCTGTATGTGGCTGGGAAGGGGGAAGGGGGCAGGAGGAAGAGTCTAGAGAGTGTTGGTGAGTGATACAAAAGGCCCAATTCTCTGTATATTCCAAGCCCTGGCCCTTTTGAATCTTCCAAAAAGGAAATATGACCATTTGGATGCTGTGGAGGGGCCGAAGGCTGGAAAGTATAGTGGTAGTGGTGGGACAAAAGAGAGGACAGGAGATGCCAAACTTTGTTCTGGGGAGCATTTCTCCTTACTGGCAGAAAAGATGGCCCTCGAAGTCTCCAACCTCCAGCGGGGAGAATTTCACTTTGAGCTTCTGAGTCTTGCCTGCAGGCACAGTGCCTGAGGACGGCTCCACAGAGAAGGGTGGGAGGGAAACTTCGTTCCAGTGGTCGGTGGCACTCTCCAGGGTGCTGACCGTGTGCAGCGTGCCCTGGCTAAGCTGGTCTTTTTGAGAGGAACCTGGGGGCAAACAGAGACAGCCAGTGATGTTCTGTGTTTGCAGGGGGAGAGCAGGTGGAAGGCAGCCCACTCACAGGTCCAGAGGGACCCTCTGTGGGGTCTGTGGGCTCACTTCTTCTAGCAGGTATGCTTAATCTTGGGCACCGGGGGTAGGGAATTGGCTTACATCTCTCATAGGAGACTCCTGAAAATACTTCTATTAATTCTACAAGTTTTCTAAGCTGTTTCCTTTTGGCTCAAGGGGGTGGGTCAAAGAGATGTCTCTAGGTATTCTGCCTCAAGAATAATGGGCTGTGAACCTAACTTTTGGAGAATCATTGTTTTAAAAAAAGGGGTTCCCAACCCGGGGGCCCATTCAAAAGGTCTGTTAATCTCCAAAACTGTGAGCAGTGACAGTAACGAGTATCTGCCCACCAAGTGTTGAGCCCTTTTCTGAGGACTTTATACGTATCAAGTTGGGTATGGGTGTGCGTTTTCTTGGGGAAACATTTCATAGCTTCAGCAAGGGTCTGTAATCTTCCAAGAGGCTAAGGCCTGAAAAACAAGATTCCCAGGGCTCTGTGGTCAGGGTGGTGGCCTGGTGGATGGCCAGGGTTCAGGTTCCAGGAGGACAGAGGTCAGCTCTTGAGTTTCTCAGACCCTTTCTGTTCTGCAGACACCATGAGACGTTTTCTCTGCTTCTCCTTGGCTACGGGGGGACGGGGGGCTGTAGGGGCAGTGCTCACTGCTCCATGAACAAGGCTCTCCTATTAACTGGGGACTCAGTTCAAGCCCTGGCTTTTGCTTGTCATTGTGTTTACCTTGGTTATCTGGCATTGCAAAACTGACAGCCTTTGTAGTCTCTTCTGAGACCCAGTTGAATTCCAGCTGCACGCTTCCTGAATTAACCAGTTCAAACCTGCAGATAGATCAGAGAATGGATTTGAGAAATGTGCTGTCAGCGATTTTTTTCTGTCCACCCATCATCTATACTGTTACTTAACTTCTTTAAGTCATCACTATGTTTCTTAAACATTTTTTCAAAAGGCAAGTTTTAAGCATTTTATCCAACATCATGCATTTGCTATGCTAGTTACATTTTCTTCTAAAACATGTAAAATATATACATAGCTATTAAAAGTAAAACTATCCAAATGTTTAGTACTGAAAATCATCTGGAACACCACCAGTAAGTACTCTACGCAATGAGCTCTCTGCATGCATTGCTGTAATCCTGAAACATTTCCATGAGAGAGGAATCAAAATGTGTTTCCCATAACAGTACCTCCTTTAGGTGCAAATTTCATAGTCCCTCCCTTCCTGAAGCATCTTCCACTAGAAACAATGTCCTTGTGGTCAGAGGCTTCTTTACCCCTGCCTGAGATTCCTTCACTGGCTGAGACTTGTCTCAAATCTGAATTAGTGGAGCCCTTTCTTGCCTCAAGTTTCCCTGCATCTAAGACAAGAACAGGAGATAGAATCTTTATTCTGGAATCACATTTAAACTTGATCACAGTCACAGCAGAAGGATGAGGTCTGTCACAAGAAAATGATTGTCCTAGAGAAAGAAACACAGTGCTATCCTAGTTTTAGGGAAGTGGTAGGAGTTGAGAGTTTGCAAGTGGGGTGTGCTAGGGTGTTAAGAGTAGGGTGTAAGAATTAGGTTTCCATTATCCAATCCAGGTAGACCATGCAGGTACGCCCAAAGTCAAGTGCTTGGACCTCAGGGGCTTGTGTTTTTTGTGTACAAGTATGAGCACTGGTCATTATCTTAAAGAAAATTTTATAAAGTAGAGAAATCTTGGTGGTACAGAATACTTCTGATTAAAAAGAGTTCTTGGTTTAGATTGGGATTGGCTTTTTTTTTTTTTTAACAAAGGGCAAGATAGCACTTTTTTTTTTTTTTTGGCTTTGTGTACCATAGGTCTTTGTAGCAACTACTCACTTTGCTGTTGCAGTGCAGAAGCAGCCATAGACAATGGGCATAAACTGATGGGCATGGCCCTGGCCAGAAGTAAGTTTATTGACAATGAGAGGCAGCTGGCTGGATTTGGTCCATGGGCCAAGTTTGCCAACCCCTACTTTAGGAGAAATAGGTATCAGCAGAAGGTCCTGCCTCCTGCCTTATCCCTTTTGCTTCTATAAAAATTGGGGAGAACATGTAAAGTGTAACCAATGCAAAATGAGTGGAAGAAGTTAATTACTAATTCTTACAAAGTTGAAACATATCAGTGGTTCACATTTTTGTGCTTGTAATTCTTAAAGAATAGTCTGTCTTCATATGTGCTGTTCTCTCTGTCTAGAAGGCCCTTTCCCTCCTCACTCACTTCTTCACCTGGCTACCTCCTGTTCATCTTCCGCAATTCAGCGGGGCACCACTTCATCTGGGGCACCTTCCCTGATGAGCTCTCTGCTTCCTGATTGTCCCCACATCTCAGGCTGTTTTAGGTACTCTCCAGCACACACACAACACCACACCACAACTATCAATTCACCTATTTTCACCCATCCTCCCCCCACCCACCATGAGCTCCTTAAGATGGGGGCCCATGACATCCTGTATTCCTGTGCATGAGTTCACATAACTCTTTTTCCTTCTGAGGACAATTTTGGCTACAAGTGAAATTTCTAGCTCTGTTTCCCCGGAAACACGATAAAGGAGAAATACCAGTTGTATTATTAGGCAACCCTGTTTATAGTAAAAATGACCCCTGATTGGTAAATTGCATCTGGTCTGGAGGGAATTATGATACCCTGGAGGGAAGATATAGCTTTGGGGTTTTCTTAGTGTAGTGACTCTTGTAACTGGGCATGTCCCCCACAGGGATCCTAGAAGCTGTACCTATGGAATGGTTATGAGGAGTGTTGCCTTCTCTAGGTTGTGGGGCTTCTAAGGTGAGACGGACCCATTGCCATCAGTGTGGATATTGTCCGAACTGTGACCTGGGGTTGGGGAGAAAAGAACTATTCCTCATTGGTGGTGTGGACTGCTGCTGCCAGGATGGTCCCCACCGGGGACCTGATGGCAGGATGCCACTCCCGCTGGCAGACTGTGTTTCCTGGCCTATATCTTGACTTCAAGTGGGAACTTCCATAGCTTTGTGGGTCTGAAGGTTTCACTGCACCTGCAGAGTTACTCTGGTGAGTGCTAAGCGGCTCTGTTGCCTGGTATGTGCTGTCAGAGAAGCTGAAGAAATGTGTGGTGAAGGAGTGGGCAGATGATGGAATGAAAGAGCGTCCCTGGGAGGGTGGGGGCCCTCAAAGACTCACTCAAACACTCGGGTCTGGTAAACCAGTGTTTCTTTAAAGTGCACGTTGCTTGTGTGGCACGCATACGAAGCAAAATTCACATTGGCACTGATCTGAAGATGCAGTTCTCGATAATTCTCTTCTACCACCGAGTGGGCGGGCTCAGGGTCTGTCTCTATCACCTGTAACAAAGGTGGAGCCAGTTAACCCACAGGAATAAAGTGCTGTGGGGGAGCATGGTACTATATTTTACCCGTGCAAATGAGCACCAACACACAAACTCAAGTTCCAGAATAAATGGTTCAGGCAAACCTAAATGACTCCTAAATGGGGAAGGAAACAAATTACTGAGAGTAGTAGGACGGCAGACACATGAGGTTTTTTGGTTAGATGGACTCAGAAAAAGGCAGAAGAAAGGAAGTCATAAAGATAGGCAGAGATATTAATGAAATCAAGAATAGATCGAAAGCAGAGAGGACCAATGAAGCCAAAATTTATTTATTTGGAATGCCTTAAAAAGTCTTCAGTGAGATTGATCAAGAAAAAAAAAAGAATAAGTACAAATAACCAATATCAAAAATGAAAAGGAAGACATCACCATAAACCCTACAGATTTAAACAAATGATAGAAAATATTATAAATAATTTAATGAAAATACATATGAAAACGTAGTCAAAGGGCAAATTCCTAGAAAAATAATTTAATAAAATTGACTCAAGAACAAACCAAAAGCCTGAAGAGTCCTAACACTATTAAAGAACCTGAAGTGTAGTTAAAAAAAAATCTTACAGATCTAACTAAAGAGATAAAATCTGTTAATAAAAGGGAGAAATTAATATTGTAAAATTGTTAATTCTTCCTAAACTGACTTATGGATGCAATCCAATTCCAATCAAGATTCCATTCGTGTTTCCATAGTACGTGGTTAGTGGATTCCAAAATTAGATAGAAAAATAAAGGACTGAGAATAACTAAAACACTTCACAACAAAACAGTATGGAAAAGGGACTTCCCTTCCAGATAACAAGGCTGGCTGTGAAGCTATAGAAGTTGAGGCAGGGCAAAACTGGCATAGGGATAGACAAATCAACCATGAAGCAGAATACTAAGACAAGAAACATCCTGGGTATGTATGAAGTTTAGATGACAAGGGAGTCATGGCAGATCGCTGGGAAACAGAAAGGCTAAACAAAAAAGATTTGTCAAGGTTAGTTATCTAGATGGAAAACTATGAAATTGGGTCCTTGCCTCATAGCATACATAAAGTCCATGTGAGCCAAGGGCTTAAATATAAACAGCAAAGTTCTTAAACCTAAAAAAAAAAAAAAAAAAAAAAAAAGCATATTTTTTCTTCCCTGGTAGGGAAGGGCTTTAAAAATAAGACACAAAAATAATAATATAGAAAATGAGATTAATAGATGTGACTATATTAAACTTAAGAATATTTTTTGTTCATCAAAAGATACATCAAAAAAAGTAAAAAGCTTTAAATTTGGTGAAGACGTTTGCAGACAAATAGTAGGAAGGAATAGTAGAGTTTATAAAAAATAAAATAACTCATATTAAGGATAAGCAGCTAATTGAAAAATAGGTAAAAGGCATTTATATAAGAGACAACTATTATGGCCAATAATCATATGAAGACATATTCAACTTTATCAGCGGTTAGGGAAATGCAAAGTAGCCCCCAAATGAGACCATTTCTCATTCATATAAATGACAAAAAGCGAGAGGTCTGGCCATGCCAAGTTGTGGAGAAAATGCAGATCAGTGAGATCCCTTTGCCAGTAAGAGTATACATTGGTACAGTCATTTTGGAAAACATTTGGGCATTGCCTTGGAAAGCTGAAATTCACATATCCTATGGCTTGGCAATTCCACTTGTAGGAATATAAACTTTTACAAATGAACACCACTTGACATGAATAGTAATGTTTACAGAAACACTGTGCATGATAGCAAAATCACAAATAATTTTCAAAAGAAGAATGAATGATAAAAATAATGGAATTTTATAGAGCAGTGAAATTGGGTGCACGATAGCCACATGTGACAATACGGATCACATGCAATCTAACCCTTTTAAAAAACTAAAGTGAAAAACTACAACTAAACAGTATGCCTTTTAGAATGCCTGGGTGGCTCAGTTGTTAAGCGTCTGCCTTTGGCTCAGGTCATGATCCCAGGGTCCCGCATCAGGCTCTCTACTCAGGGGGAAGCCTGCTTCTCCCTCTCCCACTCCCCCTGCTTGTGTTCCCTCTCTTGCTACGTCTCTGTGAAATAATAAAAAAAACTTAAAAAAAAAAAGAATGCATAGGTTAAAAAAGGAAGAAAAAAACCAAAAATCAAGGGAATAAGTAAACGAGATTCAGGATGGTGATTACATCTAAGAGGGGAGGCAGGGGGAAGAAATGGCTGAGAAGCACACACGTATTCCATGTTCTACTTCCTGTGTTGCTGTGAGTTCATCTCTGTTTATTCTACTATGCAAAAGAAATCAACCAAGGACTGATTAAAAGAGGGGCATGCTTGGATCACAGATGAGATTCTGTCATGAACCAAAGAGTCTAATCTAATTTTGGACACCGAGGGAAAGAGGAACTGACCGAAAGGTGAGGCCCTGTGCTGTTGAAAAAGGTGGGAGGACTTGCGTGAGGCATCCAGACTGAAACCAAAGCTGGACAGATCAAGATGTGTGGGTGGGCATGCAAGTTCAGTTGTCACTTCTGAAATCAAGGTCAAGTAGAATGGGAAACATTTTTTTTCTTTTTTGGTTGGAAGGCAATGATGAGACACTGAAGTAGAGAGCAGCAGGTCCCTAGACCCTGGTAGGCCTGGTCAGATCTGTGCCTGATGTCCTCACTCACCTTTCGTTTTGTAGTCAAAGTCCCGGGTGGGTTTCTGAGCATATCCACCCACTTGACTGTGCGCATGCGGTCATCCCAGTCAGGGACCTGCTCTGCAGGGAGTGGAAACGTGATCCTGGACAGCTTACACTTGATCCCCATCTTCTTCAGATTGATGGGCACGTCTGACTTCATGGTCACCACTGTGTCCTTGGCACACCCAGGGTGGAGGTGGCCCATCTGGGGAAGACCCTGGTATTAGCATTTTTGGGAATCTGAGCTTACGGACTTTCGATACCTGGTGGTGACATTCTAGAGAAGGGATAGAGCCAAAAATCTTGGCAAAAAATACGTCATTCAAACCTGCCTATGTAGACGGTCTTAAAGATGTATAAGAGGTTCTTAGATAGATTCAAGCCTAAAAATGAAAGCAGCTAATATTTGTTAAACTGTTACTTGCTTTGGGCACAATTTAAACCTTTACACAATTCTGCTAATCCCTACAATGACCCGGGGAGATGTAGAGCCATTGCACCTATTGTACAGGCAAGGAAACTTGTAACTTGTTCGTGGTCCTCCCATGAATACTGGAAGAGCTGGATTCAGTCCCCGACAGCATGGCGCAAGGTACCACACTCTAAACTACCTGTGCTGCTTCATCAATATGACCCGTATGGACGCACTCAGGCGCACTCAGTATATTCGCAGTTCTCAGAGTGTGGTCAGGTGACCCCTGGGACCCCTATGACCTTTTCAGAAGTTCATGAGGTCAAAACTACTTTCATCATAATACTGAGATGTGAGCTGACTTTTTCACTCTCATTTTCTCGTGAGTATACAATGGAACGTTCTAGAGGTTACATGACAGGCAATATTGCGGCAGATCAATGAGAAGCTAATAGGAGAATCTAGCTCCTTTACCAAGCCAGATATTAAAGAGATTTGTAAAACTGTAAAATAACGCCATTCTTCTCACTAACTGTTGTATTTTGAAAAACATAGCCATCTTCATGAAAAAGTCGTACTTATATTAACATAAATGGGTTTATTATTTTAAAATGAATAAATGTTTTCAGATAGTCTCAGTTTTAATTTCTAATATGGCAACTATCAACAGATATAACCCACATAAACAAAAGCTTTTTTGAGTCCCTTGATAATGTTTAATAGGGCAAAGGAGTCCTGAGGCCAGAAAAGCTGCGATTAAGTGAAGTATACCAGATAAATGGGAAATTTAATTTGGTCTATAGAATAAAATCATTTATGGTTTAACATATATAAACATGCATATATATATATATATATATATATATATATATATATGTATATATATTAGTCCTACAATGTTTCTGACAGATGTAAAAACTTTCCACTGGAAAGTGAAGGGAGAAGAAAGCTTAGTATTTCCCAAGGCACAAATGTGTGCATGGGTGGTGGGGGTGTGTATGCATGAGTGTGTGTGCACGTGGGGCACTAAATGCACTATATTGAACTCATCTCTGCCTCCTTTGACTTTGACACTTTACATCCTCCAGGAAGCCAAACTCCCTGAGAGCATGCAAAGATTCAAAAGTGACAAAGCGGGTGCCTGGGTGGCTTAGTTAGTTGAGAGTCCAACCCTTGATCTCAGCTCAGGTCTTGATCTCAGGGTCATGAGTTCAAGCCCTGTGTTGCACTCCACACTGGGCATGGAACCCACTTAAACAAAAAAACTAAAAAAATAAAGGGGACAAAGTAGGGTCCCTAAATCTCCTTGCCCTCTCCCCCTGTCCATGTGTGAGCAGACTTGGTGACCAAAACAGAACAGGAGCAGTGGACATGTCTGGGTATATCTACTGTTCTGGGAACTCAACAGTAAACTATGAAAAACAACTAGCCAGAGGCTAGATCTGCTACCACATTCTCTTAGGCCTTGTGGGACATCGAGATTTGGTCAGCAATTTATAAAATGTGTGCTGTGAGATGTTAAAAGAAGGGGCCAGAAAATTCCAGGTAAAACAAAGTTAACTAGGTTTTAGTGTGCTGAATAGCACCGGGCACCTTTAAGAGAAAGATGTAATATGCAAATTTGCTAAATCTCAGTTGTTCACAGAACCTACTACCCCCATTTTAGCTTCCAATGAACCACTTTTGCAGGACTAATGCTCTAAAGAACATACACTTTGGGGGACATAGGTCTATACTCGGGGACACGAAGATGGGACCTGTTTTCATCCACACAGTTTTCCATGGAATTCGTCAACACCAGCCTAGCAACCATCTCAGCAGACCTCATTCTCTGTTCTTAGACCCAAGGAGACATGAACAGTGTCCTCTGGCATCTGGTCTGAGTAAGGGATAGTTCCTGGGCTGTTTCTCAGCTTGAGAACCATCTATTCCATCCTGTGTATTCATGGGAAGAGACGGACAATCAATTTGATGTTGGCTTATGCCTAAGGAAGTCCAGAGAACAGTGAATAGCTTTCACTCACCTGTGGGGAAAAGGAAACTGTAGCTAAAAGGGGCCATTCAAACCGTATCACATTCACTTGGCTGTGGTTTGTGATTGTGAAGCTCACATTATAGCTGTTTCCAATGTGGCAGTCCCCAAACTGGATGTGGTCCACCAGAGAAGCTATGGACAGAAGCAGAAGGTCTGTGAGTCATCCCTGGCCTCCTCCTAGGGCTCACTTCCCTAAGGAGGCAGCACCTGAAAGACATGGGGCCCTACCCTCATGCATCCCTCCCTTCTTTAATGATTATTCTGGAAAAATTTGGAGTCCCTTAGCTTAAACTTTCTCTCCTTGGGAAATCTATTTGTCAATCTGTCTGTCTGTCTGTCCGTCTGTCCGTCCATCCATCCATCCATCCATCCACATCCATCCATCTACCTTGGCCCTCACCTCTAAGAGAAAATATAGGGTGCCTACTCCATTTGTTTGCTTAAACAATATTATTAAGAGTTAAAATAAGATAAAATAAAAAAGTCCTTGTTAAACTTGAATCATAAATAATTGATGAGTCACTTACAGTATCAGTATGTTCCATACAATATTTAGGGACATACAAATAATAAAAAAAACTCTGCTTTTTATCTGAAATTCAAATTTAACAGGGACTCTTATATTCTGATTTTCTAAACCTGGTAACCCTATTGTAACGGTGAAATCTGATTTCTGAACTGGGGTTCATGCTGGCTCCTGCTTGGCCCCTCACAAAAGAGATGTCACCTGGTAGCCACTAACAGGTGAAACGCCATATGTGTGAGGAGTGTTGATTTTAAGTCACGTCATGTAGACTGTCCAATTGTAATAAAACTTCTAGAAAATGATGAGAATGTGTTTATAACTCAATTCATACCAATTAGCTATACAATTAGGGTGATGAACAAGTGCTTTTTGATAATAATGATGAAATAAACTTTCTTCTGCCACAAAGAACATAGTCAACTAAATGAAGTGCGAGATGGACCACAGAGGAGCCCGTCTTAAGCTTTAAGACACACACAAGTCACTGAGGGATCTTGCTAAAATGTAGACTCAGCTTCAGTCAGCCCGTGGTGCTGGGGCAGGCCCTGTCATTCCCATTTCTACCAAGCTCCCAGGTGCTCCTGATGCTGCAGGGCCTCAGACACCAACAGAATGATGTTCTAGAGGTGGCACAAACCTACACATTCTTTAATTAAAGAAGCCCACAATTTCTCGCGGGATGTCTAGGGTACATGAAACAGACAATGCCGATATAAGCCAGCTGAAAGAAATGGGGAAAACTAGAGAGATACATGCTCACTTAGCTAATCTGGAATGTGAACTCTGAATTTCACTTATTAGCTAAACTGGAATTAGCTAAAACTCTAAGCTCCCCAAGGAGGAGACTCTCTTCTTACTCTTTAAAATTCCAGGGCTCAGCGGAGTGCCTGGTTCAGGCATCATTTCATGATGCTCAAGAAATGTCCCTTGAGGGAACACGTGATTGAAGGCATTGTCTGAGCCACAAATGAAGGGGCATACAGTGAGGAAGAGGAGATGCTCTCCCAAATTCCCAGGAAGTTGGCTGAGCTGTTATTTAAAATGGCCTGGGCCATACTATGCAGCCATCAAAAGAAATGAAATCTCGCCATTTGCGACGACATGGATGGAACTAGAGGGTATCATGCTTAGCGAAATAAGTCAATCGGAGAAAGACAACTATCATATGATCTCCCTGATATGAGAAAGTGGAGATGCAACATGGGGGTTTAAGGGGGTAGGAGAAGAATAATGAAACAAGATGGGATTGGGAGGGAGACAAACCATAAGTGCCTCTTAATCTTACAAAACAAACTGAGGGTTGATGGGGGGAGGGGGGTTGGGAGAGGGGGGCGGGGTTATGGACATTGGGGAGGGTATGTGCTATGGTGAGTGCTGTGAAATGTGTAAACCTGGCGATTCACAGACCTGTACCCCTGGGGATAAAAATATATGTTTAAAAAAAATAAAATTAATTAAAAAAAATAAAAAAAAATAAAATCACCTGGGCCAACAGTTGTCAGTACCTCACTTCCATTTCTCTCACCTGTTACTAAGTCTTCCATACTATTTTCCTCAATAATCTCAGAGATCTCTGGGGTCTCAGGGCTGCCAGAAACCACCAGCCCATGGATGTTGCCCAAGGTGATATCATCCTCATAACCTTCTCCCACCATGTGGATGATTGTCTCCTCATACTGGTTGTCGACCACTGACAAGTGGATGGTGCCTTTCATTCTCCCAACCTTCTGGGATTGGAAAACGACATCGAATCCAGCTGTGTTTCCAGGAGGAACAACCAGAGAGGCTGTGTGAGCTTTCTTTGCTGCAAAAGAGAGACATGAGATTTAGAACTAGTTTAAAGGAAGATGTAACCAGAGAGATCCTGACTCAAGGGAGGGCAGCTTTATGTGGGAGTGAGTCTTACCTACAGAGGTCCCTGGTGATGAGACTTGAGTATCCTACTGTGGCTGGGTCCTTATTAGTTCCCTAATAAAACAGCTCCTGGGACCCATCGCCCTGCAGAAGCTACACTCCCTCTACCTACCTTTGGCATGTGGTTTGTTCTCCTCTGTGATGTAGATGTAGGAGGTGGTGGGGATCCCTTTCAGGGAGAAGACACCTAGTTGGTCCCTCAGATCGACATGCAGCTGGCATAAAGAAAGCAAGGACGAGTGTTAAGCTTACAGGTGGCTCATGGGTTTTGAGTCTGGATAGAGATATGGTGGTGTTTGGAAAGTATTCAAAAAGTCCTTGTGCCCAGTGCTCACTTTTTTGAATTTCTTACTAAAAGGGAAATAAAATAAGTATTAGACCTGAGGAGGAAAAGGAAAGCTTAGCTCAACTCTTATTAAACAAGTAAGGAACTGGTGGTCCAGAGACTGGGGGTGACTTTATGATGATCAAGCTATGTAGTGTCAAGATGGGCTTGCCAAGGCCTCTGCTGCTGACAGAGGCAGTCGCTAAATATACTCTGGAGTAATACAATGGAAATGAATACTCATCATTCTATCAAGGCTTACATGGATATGAGTTCCCAAAAACCAGTGTCTCCTAGGTGTTAATCCAACAGTTGCCTGATAGTGTCATATGGAGCTGCCTGCCGAGTTAAAAAGAAAACCAAAGTAGGCCTATGGCTTAGGTGAAGAAAAGGGATATTTTCTGGACCACCATAGTGGATGCAAAAACAAAAGTCATATTTCTGATTTTAGGTCTGAGAAATCAGCAGACGGTTTTAGAAGACGTCACGCTGGTACCATCATAAATACGATCGAATGATATAAGAAATGAGGCCAAAAAAAAAAAAGAAATAGTGGTACTACATGGGAAGCTTCTGACATAAAAAAAATGATATGTTTAGAAACAATCTTAGAAAGAAACTATATGGAGGAGTTATATGACAAAAATTGACATTAAAAAAAATCTAGATAAATGGATTGGAATTCGAAATGTTGCTCCTGAGAGCCTAAATACTCTAACAGTAGAAATTCTTCCCAAATAATTCACAGGATTCCTAATTGGACCTTTTTTTTTTTTTTTTAAAGTCTTTACCTCCTTTTTTTTTTTTTTTAAAGATTTTATTTATTTATTTGACAGAGGGAGAGAGATCACAAGTAGGCAGAGAGGCAGGCAGAGAGAGAGGAGGAAGCAGGCTCCCTGCTGAGCAGAGAGCCCGATGTGGGTCTCAATCCCAGGACCCTGGGATCATGACCTGAGCTGAAGGCAGAGGCTTAACCCACTGAGCCACCCAGGTGCTCCCTAATTGGACCTTTTGAAGAACATTAAAAGATGATGTCTAAAGTTCATCTGAGAAGACAGATATGTAAAAATTGTCAAGAAAAATTAGAAAAATGGGGAATGGGTGAGCAGGAATTTACTCAATTAGATGCTAGAACATTTTATAAAGCTACAATAATGGAAACCATACAGGGCAATGGGAAACTAGGTAATGTAGACTCAAAACAAACAAACAAAAAAACAGGACAACAACAACAGGAAAAACACATTTTTTAAAGCATCACAGAGCTAAGAAGGTAATGAAAAGCAGCCAGACCAAGACCTGGGAGAGCACGGGAATCCAGAAAGTCTAGCCTACATTTCTGGGCTGTTTTTGACGTGGAGTGTTTGCTAGTCTAGAAGAGGTAGGTGGGAGGCTCAAGTTGTGTTTTTGATGGCCTCTTAGTGCTAAGAGGGCAAAAGTATTGTGAAAGGTGGGTATTTTCCTTCCTGTAGTCTGTGACCCCAAAGAACCTGCCAATAGGACCAAAGGTAGATAGGTTGGCTATAACCCAGCTCGCCCTTACACCCGGGTAGCAATCCTGCTCTGAGTCCAGGAAATCTCAAGTCCTAAAACTAGTTTTAGGTGATCCTAAGTTTCTAATGTCTCAAAGTACTTGGCAGAAGCAAATGAAAATTGTCTCTGAAGAAAAGGAACATCATCTTTAGTGTTGTTACTTCTAAATAATTTTCAGGTATCATACTCAACATGGGATCGAAGATAACCAGGCACATGAGGAGAAAGGACAACATGGGCAAAAATGAGCAGAAATAGCAGATATCAGAAAAGACCCACAGGGAATCCAGATTCTGGAATGACCGGGTATAGACGGCAAAATGGCTGTGATTACTATGTTCAAGAAATAAAGCCAAGTCTGACAGTTTCAGCACAAAGTCAGAAATCTTCCAAACTGACTACATACATTTGAAAAGTAGCCTAATAGAACTTCTAGAACCAAAAAATATAACAACTGAAGAACTCAGTGGAAGGTATAATAAAAATTAGACACAGCTAAAAGGAAAGTTAATGAGCTAAAGACAGGTCCTAAGAGATTATCCAGAACGGAGCCCAGAGAAAAATGCCAAAGCTGATTTAAGACATTGATTGCAGGATCAAGAAGCCAGGTGAATTCCGGGAGGGATCAATGAAAAGAAATCCATACCTAGTCACGTCTTAGTGAAACCACAGAAGATGAACACAAAGTGAAAATGTCAGACAAAGTCAGAGGAGAAAGATCACCTTAACAGGACATTTTAGACATAGCTACCGTCTCAGCAGAGACAGTGGAAACCAGAACACGCTGGAATGAAAGCTCTCATGAGCTGGGAGAAAACAACTGCTGAGGGAGAGTTCTACAGCCAGTAAAAAAAGACATTAAAAATGAAGAAGAAATGGAGATTTTCAAATACAAGCTGAAAGAATTCACCGCCAGCAGACCTGGGTTGAGGGAACAGTACAGGCGGTTCTTCAGCGGGTAGAGGCAAAGGAGCTCAGATGGAAGGGGCACTGTGTAAGAGGGGAAGCAATAAAAGTGACAAATGTGGGTAAATCTAAATGAGCCTTAACTGTATAAACGACAAAACCCGACAATGAGTGGCGCCTGGGTGGCTCAGTCCCTTAAGTGTCTGCCTTCAGTTCAGGTCACGATCCACGGGTCCTGGGATCGAGCCCCACCTCAGGCTCCCTGGTCAGTAGGGAGTTTGCTTCTCCCTCTGCCTCTCCCCTCCCTTGCTGTTCCTGCTCTGTCTCTCACTTTCTCTCTCTCTCTCTCAAATAAATAAAAAAATCTTAAAAAAAAAACCCCAACAAGATAGTAAGAACATCTTGCACTGTTTAACATATAGAGAATCCAAAGCCTCCTGCGAGTTGTCCTTACTGTCCCTTCTATTTTTATCTCCCACTGCTCTTCCGGCCCCTGTGCTCTCACATTGCTGGGGGCCTCCTAGTTCCTGTTGTGTGCTGGACACATTTTTTGCTTCTGTGCCTTTGCCTGAATAGTTTTCTTTCTCCAGCTGGGATGCAGTCCCTGCCACGCGCCCTTCCTGAAACCCAGCTGTCCTGCAATGCCCAGCCTCTGTGTCATTTTAGAGTGAAATTTTCCTTGATTCCCCTAGATGGGAGTAGATCATTCTCAAAATTCTTCATTTTCCAATTCTTCATGGAACCCTTACACAGTTTATCACTTTTTTTTTTTTTTTTGGTAAAACACGGATGTGAACAGAAAAAAAAATAAAAATAAAAACACAATTTAATTTCTGAACCAAGAGTCCCCTGAGATGTGGCATCTCTCACCCTTACTGAGGTTTCTTTTGCTTCTTCCTTATTAAAAATGCAATGTTCATCACAGAAAACATGGAAGGATAAAGACTCCAAGAATACCCACAGTCCTCCCCGCTCGGCTCAGGGTGTATCCCTGCACACGCTTCACGCAGGAACCCTCGGGAGCTGTGTGCTCTGCTTTCTTACACTCCTTGAGGGCAGACACTCTGGCTGACTCGGCTCTGCGTGTCCCACGCCTTACACAGGTTAATGCGTGAGGAACAAAGTCCTCACAGGTCAGGGATGGCAGAGACCTCAAAGCCGACAGTCCGACTTCTGAGTCGCTCCTCTCTCTTTCCGGCCCACACTTCGCCCCCCGCAGTACCTGGGCGGGGATGGTGCCGTTGTTCTTGAGGACGAGAGGCAGCTTCTCTGACTGACCGAGCAGAAGCCTCTTGAAGAGGAGCAAGGGGTTTCCATGCTGGTTGCAGAGAACCGGCCGCACCACGATCACCCGAGGGAGGGTCCCTTCCCCGACGATAT
The DNA here is from genome assembly GCF_010015895.1 of Lontra canadensis. Classification (NCBI taxonomy): domain Eukaryota; kingdom Metazoa; phylum Chordata; class Mammalia; order Carnivora; family Mustelidae; genus Lontra; species Lontra canadensis. Next base: position 12,908,450 of record NW_022631002.1, read on the forward strand.
CAAACCCGAGGCTGCGGTTCCTGGTCAGGTTGCTGCGCGGAACCGGAAGAGGGAGGCCCGTCAGCCCGGCTTGCTGGGCATGGAATTCCCTCCTCATCCTGCAGGGAGGGGCAGGGGAGCTGGTACCTGGGCAAGCCATCCAAGGTAGCCTCGAAGATACACTGGTAGGTCTGCATGGTCTGCGGGGTGAAGGTCACCGTGGCAAAGGCATGTGAGCGGCTGGCGACACATATCTTATTAGGTTCCACTTCAAAAATGTCAGTGATTCGGGCAATGAGCTGGGGAGGGACAGCAGGGATCAGCATGTGTCAGCATTTTCTCTGTCCCCCCCCCCCCTTGTGGCAGGGTTTTGGGGAAGACTGGAGGGACTGTAGGGACCCTGGCAAGGCCTCAAAAGGATTTTTTCATTCTTAAGGTTGGCCAGTGGGATTCGAGACTGACTATCCCCTCTGGATTTTAAGCTGAGAGCACTAAGGCTTCTTTGCTCTTTTCAAGGGATAGTCTGCAAATTAGGGAGGAGGAAAATAAATGTCTGCAAATCCCCTGGTAAAAACCTATCTTTGAGAAATCAGGCTTGTTCCCTTTTTATGGTTTTAGTGCAGGACAGGAAAAAAGCTGCCCCTTCATGTCCAGAAAAAGGTCAGAGAGAAATGACTGGATGTCACCAGGGTCTGAGAGAAGTCATGAAAGGGATGAGATCATCTGACATCCCCCAAACCCTCATTTCCAGACAAATAGGCAGCACAAAGCAGCCTGCCCGAGTCGGCACTCGGCTTTGGCTCGTGCTACAATGTTTCATCTATTAGACGCAGAGCTGAGTGTTGGATGCATGAGTTAGCTGCTCATTGGTGTGGACCATTTTAAAACCCAGAGGAAGCACTCATGGGGACAAATGTCCAGTTTCTTGGGAAACTACCCAGTGACCTCATCTGACTTCTGGCAGGGCCTGAGAGCCGGGTTGTCCCCACTCAGCTCTAGCAGTTCTACAGCAGGATTTTCAAGAGCTCTTTCCAAGGCTTCATGCCAGCTCTGGTGGGCTAGCGCCATTTGGGGCTGCTTACCTTGTTGGAGATGGGCTTAACTACGATGTTCACATCACACGCGATCTTCCCCACGTTGCTGATCTTGAAACGAGCCTTGGCCTGATGACCCACCAGGACGTTGCAGAAGATGAACTTGTTCTCGTCCTCCACAAAGAGCCCCCCACTCTCTATGGTCTGGAGGATGTTGAGCAGAGTGGCGCTGCTGCAGATCTGGTGCTCCTCAAATATCACGGCATTGTTGTCGGTCACAAAGGCTGGGGAAAAGGAGAGACGAGGCCTGATAGCCCAGCTCCTGCTTTCTGTAATGGCTAGTGTGAAGGTTAGTGTTCTGACGGAGGTTGGTCATAGAGGAGATGTAGGGGAATTCCCACAAGGGGGTGGGAGTGATGGCGCAAATTCTATCTTCTCTTCCTTTTCTGCACTGTTCTTGCTGGCTGTCAGACCCCAACCCTGTGTTCCTCCCAGTGGTAAGGAGAGGTTAGATCCAGGATCTGGGGTGGGCATTTGGCCCATGGCGTGAGGCTGTGTGGTGCCAATAGCCAAAGCAAGAGGAGTTCTCTCTGTGCTTTACTTGAATTCTGCTTAGTTAAAGTTAGAGTATGTGTAGTCACTGACCCTTGTTCTCTGTGCATATGTTGTCCACAGGGAATGGCCGGATTTGTTGTTCCCAGGTCCTGTGTCATATCCCATTACATCATGATTCCCAGATAATTCTATTTGTCTGAGAATCCTGGACCAAACTCAGGAAGACTAGGAGTTTAAAGCTGAACTCTTTTAGGGGTATATGCCTTGCAAGTCTTTAAGGAAAAAACATGGCTAAAGACACTACAGAAAGTTCTAAGGACCCAAAGGAAGCAGTGTGGCCATATGTGCCAACCACATGCATGGTGGGATGGGGAGCGCCTTTTAAGGGGGGAGGCTGTCCAATCTGAGTGCCCAGTACCTGGTAGACAGGCTTCGGCCAGCAAGCTGTAAGGAATGCCAGCAGGCTGGTCTCTTGGGTCTCGGTCAGATATATCGATCGCTATGAATTCCTCACACCTTCCCACGGGGTCAGCCACGCAGTCGACAGTGATGGCCTGCACTCCTCCCGGAGGGATGGAGCCAAATCCGGGGTACACAGTGAACATGCCGTGGGTGAAACGCGCCTGCAGGAACGGTGGAGGGGGTGGGAGGGGTGGAGGCAGAGGGGGTGGAAGAATCAGAGCTCTTCTACCAGAGCTGTAAGATGGCGTCGAGAGGGACCCATGGGGCTTCTCCTCACAGGCTCTCTCTGAACCCCAGCTTTCTCCTGGAGACAGAGAGAGCCCTGGGAATCTTCAGGGATGGGCTCCCTCAGTGCTTCCGTCTGTGCCCATTCCTCCTGACCAGCTGTGAACAGAGTGCAAGCTCAAGGAAACAGACATACTCCACATTGCACAAGTCCTACTAGATGGGAATCTCCTGGCGGAGGGGCACAGAAAGCTGTGATTTCTGAGTCAGATACTCATGAGTCTGAATCCCATCCCTGATAGATTTTAACTGTTTGACCTTGGGCAAGTGACTTCTCTGAGTCTGTCTATCTATGATATGGGGCTAAAGCCCCTACCTTGACTCGCTGGAGGCTTCAAAGGAAGAAATGTGTGTGAAGCACTTCCCCTAGCATATGGCACAGAATCAGGGCTCAGAAAATGGGATACTATCACACACTCCTCTGGTTCCTAGGAGCTTCCTTTCTCTTCTTCCCCTCACACCCAGCTTCACTGACATATAATAGACATAGGACAATGTATAAGTTTAAGGCTACAATGTGCTGATTGGATACTGGAATATACCACAAAATGATTACCACAATAATGTTAGTTAACATGTATCAGCTCACATAATCACCTTTTCTGTTTTTGTATGATGAGAACATTTACCATCTACTCTCTCAGCAACTTTCAAGTATATAATATAGTTCTGTTAACTAGAGTCACCAAGCAAATATTAAATCCTCAGAACTAATCATAATATATATATATATATATATATATATATAAGATGATTAGTTCTGAGGATTTATTTTATATATATATATAATATATATAAGTTTATACCCTTTGACCAACATCTCCCCATTCCTTCAACCACTACCAGAGCCTCGTGATCACATTGGGCTGAGGATAATCCAGCGTAATCTTCCTCATTGCAAGGTTTTTCATAAAATCCATCGACAAAGGTGATGACCTATCATCAGGGAGATGCAAATCAAAATCACAACAAGATACCACCTCATGCCTCAGCAGGAAGCCTGCTTCTCCCTCTCCCACTCCCCCTGCTTGTGTTCCCTCTCTCACTGTGTGTCTTTCTGTCAAATAAATAAATAAAATCTTTTTTAAAAAGATTATTCATCTGAGGGGGAGAGAGGAGGGGCAGACTCCCTGCTGAGTGCAGAGCCCAGCATGGGCTCCATCTCACAATCCTGGGATCATGAAGAAACAAAATCAAGAGTTGGACGCTTAACTGACTGAGCCACCCAAGACTTTTTTTTCCAAGAAATCTCTACCCACAATGTGGGGCTTGAACTCATGACCCTGAGATCAAGAGTCATATATGCTCTATTGACTGAGCCAGCTAGCTCCCTCCATAATTCCTTCTTTTATTATTTACTTTCTGTTCAGAGAACTTCCTTTATCCAGTCTTTTGGGAGAGACCTGCTGGTAACAAACTAATTTTCCTTCATTTTAGAATATTTTAATTTTCCATTTATTTCTGAGGCATATTTTTCCTGTATGTAAGATTCGGGCTTCACAGTTGTCTACTTCCTGCACATGCAAAATGTTGAGCCATTTTCTTCTGGCCCCTATGGTTTTTGATAAGAAATCTGCTGTCATTCAAATAGTTTCCTTTCTATATGTAAGGTCATTCCTCTTTCACTGGTGTTAAGATTTTTTGTCTTTTGTGTTGAGAAGTCTGACTACGATGTGTGTGGGTGTGGATTTATTTAGGTTTGTCCTATTTGGGATTTGCCCAGATTTTGAATCTATAAGTTTACATCTTTTGCTAAATTTGGGAAGGTTTTGGTCATCATTTCTTTGAGTACCTTTTCAGCTCAATCTTATTTCTTTTCTTTTCTTTTTTTATTTATTTATAATCTCTGTCCCCAATGTGGGGCTCAAACTCATGACCCAGAGATCAAGAGTCACATGAAAACACTCTCTACCAACTGAGCCAGCTAGCTGCCCTAGCCCAACCCTATTTCTTATTTCTTTCTGGAAATCTGAGGACAGGGATATTAGATTTTTTCCACAGGTCCTTCAGGGTCTGTTCATTTTTCAATTCATTAGACTCAAATAGGTTTTTCAATAGAACTCAAAACGGAGTTTATTTCTTCTCTTGTTTAGATTGGGTAGAATAATGGTTTCCCAAAGATGTCCACATCCTAATCCCTGGTACCTGTGAATATGTTACCCTACATGGAAAAAAAAAACCTTGTTGATATGACTAAATTAAGAATCTTGAGATGGGGAGATTATTCCGTATTATCCTGGGACCAGTGTGATCACAGGGGTCCTTATATGTGGAAGGAGCAAACCTAAGAGAGTTAGACAGGGATGTGACTATGGAAGAAGCTGGAGTCATGTCATGTGAGAAGAACTTGATCCATCAGGGCTGGTTTTAAGGATGGAGGAAGGAAATCATGAACGAAGAAAGACAGGTGTCCTCTATAAGCTGGAAAAGGTAAGGAAATGGATTCTCTCCCAAAGTCTCCAGAAAAGAATACAGCTTTGCCAATACCTTGGTGTTAGCCCAGTGAGTCTTATGTCAAGCTTCTGACCTACGGAAGTATAAGCTAAAAAATTTGTATTGTCCTAAGTCACTATGTCTGAGGTAATTTGTTATGAGGGCAATAGGAAAAAGAGAGGAATTTCTATGGTTCTGTATTCAAGTTCATGGAGTTTTTCTTCTATCCCCTCTATCCTCTTTTTGAACCCACCAACGGAGTTAAATTTTGGTTATTTTTTCACTTTCAAAATTTCTATTTGGTTCTTTACATCTTCTCTTGCTTTGCTGAGAACTAACTGTTTTCATTTGTTCCAAGCATGTTTGTAATTGCTCTTTGAAGCATTTTTATGTTGGCTGCTTTACGATTTTTGTCAGATAATTCTAACAGTTATATTAAGACTGGCACCTATTGCCTATTTCCAGTTTGAGATCTTCCTTGTTTTTGGTATGATGCATGATTTTGATTTGAAACCTGGGAATTTTAGCTATTATCAGACTCAGAATCTTATTTAGATCTTCTGTTTGAGTGGGGCTTCTCTGACATCACTCTGGCAAGAAAGATGAAGTATATTTACTTCATCTTACTATGGCAGAAGTCTTAAAACCTGCTTTTATTTAAGCCAGTCCAAATGGGCTTTGTTTCTTATAAATAGATGATCCATGATTAAAACATATATGAAGAGATAAAACTTAATTTTAAGGCAATGAGAACCAATGAAGGTTTTAAAACAAAAGAGGATATCAAAAGAAAAGTCAATGCTTTGCCTGAAAATAAAAGTGTTATTTCAAGAGAGCTAGTATTCCTGCCACGGTAGGCTCAGATCTTGCTAGTGTAGGGAGGTATCTGTGGCAAGAACTAGGCAGGAGGGAACTAGTTGGAAGGCAGCCTTATAGGGTTCCTTTGACAAGGAAAAGAGTGCTCACCTGGTTTGTGACATTTACTTCTTTCTGAACTGCATCAGACAACTTGGTTGCTTTGGAAGGGCCAGGCCTGTAGAAGCTCTCGCTTTCCCGGGATCTTGCACGTCTGACATGGCTGACTCTGATTAAAGAAGCAAGAGGACACCCTCAGGTTGGGGCGGTGACATTAAGTACGATCTGTCAGCTAATTGCATGGTCTCTTCTCCCAAGAATGGGAGAGATAGCCAAGGGGGCATCTGGGAAAGTCAGCTTATTTATCATTAGCAGACCTCATTCAACAATGATAAGAAAATTATAAAGTCATTGGACTTATTGAATATGATTCATAAGGACATTGAAAATTGCTGCAAGAAAACAATAATGTTTAAGTGTTTACTTGAGTTCTCTGGAAAGCAGTGTGTGAAAATTACTTACAGAAAATCATTTGTAGAAAAATCTGTAATCTGATCTTACTTTAAAAAAACGAGATGTCAAATAAAAACTTAAATTCTGTCCCTTTTCTTCACATTTATAGTCATGGTGTTTTTATTTATTTATTTTTAAGATTTTATTTATTTATTTGACAGACAGAGATCACAAGTAGGCAGAGCAGCAGGCAGAGAGAGAGACGAGGGTGGGGAAGCAGGCTCCCTGCTGAGCAGAGAGCTCAATGTGGGGCTTGATCCCAGGACCCCGAGATTGTGACTGGAGCCGAAAGCAGAGGCTTAACCCACTGAGCCACCCAGGCACCCCAGTCATGGTGTTTTTAAACCGAGTTTAGGCAATAGCTCGAACATAAGTTCTGTTTGCTTCACCTGAAGCTAGTTTATTCAGTAATTAGTTTTTCTGGAGGCCAGTTAACCTACAACGTCCAATGCATTTGAGGTGCAATCTTAAACTTTTGAGAGTTTTATATAGTTCAGCATTTACTTGCTCAATGATCAGAACAATTACATTTCAACCCCCTTTGAGTATTTTGCACGAATTTGTATACACTAAGATGAAAAACAAATTAAAACTAAAACAACATAAAGCAAATACAAATATATCATAATATTTATAAACAGTATTAAATTATGATAAAATAAATGCTAAAAAAGTTGCATAAATTAAGTTGAAATTAAATTTGGAAGGAAGAGACTTATTTTTGTGTGTGTGAAGCAAACATTAGTATTAATAAGCAAGAATCATGCACCAACTTTTATTATAAAGGCTAAAAATAAAAAAGACTAGGGCTTTTTTTCTCTTTAGAAAGAGATTTTAGATAGCTTAGCCCAACATTTCTTAATATGTTCAAACTTAGCCACAATGGAAGAGGGTATCTACAAAAATGCAAAACAATTACAAACAAGGTATGTCTGATTTAAAACAATTAACTGGAAAGTCAATTTTAAACTAATTAATTAGGGAGTCAATTAATTAGGACAAAGAGCCTTGGGAATTGGTAAAACTATACTTAATTTGCCAAGAAAAGGATATGATCATCAAAAGCCAAAAGCATGCAAAAAGGTAAAGTGTTTTAGAGAATTAAGAGCTGCCTTGTGAAGAATACAGAGTTTTGCCTTTGGAACAACTAAGAGAGCTGTTGTGACAGTGCCTTCATGCGGAAAAGGTCAAAGCAGGGCCCAGTAGACAGAAGGCAGCAGTGTGCTTCCCTTGTCTATATTTCTGGGGTACCTTCTGCCACTTCACATGCGAGGGACAGCTCTGATTTCTTTTGACTTAGTTTGTGGTTCTACTAGTCCCTCCACATCCTACAGGACAATAAATAGGACAATGACTTACTGTGAGTCCTGCAGCATGTTAGAAGCACCAGGACAACAGACACAACCCCACATGGAGGACTTTATATTTGTTCAATTAAATCTATCACATGAGTGACAGTAAGAAAGCATATGAAATCTGAAGGCGGAGATGTGGTTCAGAACTGAGATCTACTGGTGATTTCTTGCCTAATCTTAGACAAGCCATTTCATTCTTTCTTATTTTTTTAAAGATTTTATTTATTTATTTGACAGACAGAGATCACAAGTAGGCAGGGAGGCAGTCAGAGAGAGAGGGGGAAGCAGGCTCCCTGCTGAGCAGAGAGCCCAATGCGGGGCTCTATCCCAGGACCCTGAGATTATGACCTGAGCTAAAGGCAGAGGCTTTAACCCACTGAGCCACCCAGGTGCCCCAGACAAGCCACTTCTAAACCTTAGTGACCTCACCCCACAAAAAGGGGATTGGGTGAATTTAGATAAAATATTTGAAAGCTCTTCATAAAATACAATGCACTAATAAACCAGAGAATGGCACGAGATAAGTATAGACTTGTCTTACACTTTCTTTTGATGAATGGGGCTCTCCCCGGTCAGCCTATAGAGGGCGTACTTGAAGTCAGTAACACCTTGATTTTCTATGCTGAAGGTGGTGCTTTTCCGAGTGCCACAGATCAAAGCCCCAAAGTTGATGATGGAGGAGGGGCTGATGTTGTATTTAGAGTACACAGCATTCACAGAAAACTTGATTGGGATGCTGGCAATGGTTTCACCTCCTTCTGTGATATTGGGTTCAATAATCTAGAAAGAGAGGAAGGATTGGGAAGATGTCAGCCACTATGCTCCAGGAATTCCAGGACTGTCTACTTCATTCTCTGTTTTCGTTACTGCCATGAAGCCAATTTCATTCTTTCTTTCATTTTCTTCATATTATTGCACCAACAGTATTAGAAAATACTGATGTCAAACTTAGTAGGTATTAGCCATGGATCAACGTGGACCAAGCTGACCTCCTCTTTCACTTCCCCACTCTTCTCTTGCACTTGATGTCTGAACTCAGCACTCCAAAGATCATGGCTCTATTGCCTGTCTGGCATTCTTGGTTGCTGATGACTTTGCACACCCCCCCACATAACCAAACCCTGGAGCATGGGCTAGGCGAGGTAGCCTTTATTTATTTATTTATTTTGACATGAGTCCCACAATCCTGTCACTGAGTGAATCCTCCCTTTGAGCTATTTTACCTGACAGCGCAGAATTGGTTGATGTTCAATCTTCACTTCCTTTTTTGCACGAAATAACACCTGGACATTTGTGGGCTTTTCCGCTGAGGTTAATGAGCCCTTCTTGGGTTGGATAGAGATCATGGAATTTACATTGGTTGCCAAAATCCCCAAGGAGTCCACAGAAAAGCTGAAAGACGAGAATGAAAGGCCAGTTGAAATCATTCTGGGGAACCCAAGATACTAGAGAGGAGACTCCAGATGGTTGAGTGCCAGCCATGTCTGCTTAAGCATTGTGTCTGGAAGTGCCCACTGTGCTTTGGACTCTGTGAGCACCCCTCTGCAGCCAGGACTGACTAGGCCGGTGAGTGATGCTTGAGGCAAAGATAGCCATCTCTAGCCTGAGGTCAAGAGGTGCCTTTGCAGGAGATCTCTGTCCAACAGGGACACTTGATGCCGGATATGGACCAACTAAATGAATTCATCTTTCTGTCTGTCTATTATTCCCCCTATCTGTCCCTTTCTCTCTCTGTCTTCCTTCCTCCCCTCTCTAGGACTGAATATTAGCACATACACAGGGAACAGTGATGCAGAAGCCAGGGGATCTAAAGACAGAGAGAAAGTGGGAGCAGAAGCCATTTAGCAGAGGCAGGTGGAAAGGGAGGCCATGGCCCAGTGGGAACGAGGTGGGAAGCCAAAGAGAGCAGCTGACTCATGAGAATGGCAGAGGGACTGCAACAGGAGCAAGGAACTCAAGCAGAGGTGGGACACCTGGAGTTTCTTTGGGGACCTAAATGTCACCCCCATGCTCCAGGAGACATGGCCACACCATGGCTGCATGCTTGGTGCCTGAGCTTCCTCACTTTCCCGCAATGAATTTTGATCACCTGCTCCATCCCGAGGGTGACTGGTCCATGTAATCTAGAAGAGCAGAACTAACGTTCTGTGATAACCTACAACAAAACTCAGATGCCAGCAGGATCCCACTCAGCGCTAATTCCAAGGGGTCAGTGGTTTTCTTCTAGGTTTGTTAAGCTTCTATTTATAGTTATCTATTTCAATGCATGGGTCTAGGAATGGTAGCCCTGAGGTGGGACTTCTCCCATTTCAGCCTTCTTTCAGCTGAAATGAAGCTATGGTGAATGCACGGAATTTCTTCTAAATCTGTGAGGGGAAAGTCCCTTTATCAACCGCAAATTCTTCCAGGAGAAGGATCATCTTCCATAGAACAGATTGGCCATGGCTGCTGGCATTGCCCCCAAGAGTTGTGTGGCCCTACCTGAGTGACCTCCTCCCTCCCCACCATCTGGCACCACCCTTTCCTCTCTGAGAAATCTCTTATTTAGTCCTTCATTTCTCATCCCGAGAAATGAACACAAGCTGGAGCTCCACTCCACCAGGCCGCCATTTGGGTTCTATAACACAGTGGTTCTCAAAACTAAAAAAAGAAAATTGGAAAAAGCCCTTTTTTCATATGAAATCTTACATGGAATGTCAACTTATGAAACAGATTGGAGCCAAGAGGAGGACAGGCCAGCTGAAGGCCAGGTCTCCACCTCCAGTCTCTCCCTCCAACCCCCGGACCTCCCCTCACCTAGCACGTCTTCTTCCCGACCTCTCCCTCAGAGTCTCTCTCCCACCCCCAGGGCCCTGTGGCTCCGGGTGCTTTGAGAGGGACTTCAAGGGTCCCTGTAAAGCCACAGGTTTGAGAGCAGCATGAAAACCTCTGTTCTTAGCAGTTGGAATTTCATTCATTTGAAGCCTGAGAGAGGCTACAAACAGAGATGGTTCTTATGATTTCCTCAGTCAGGTTTCTGTTTTTATCTCCCAGACAGCACTTCCTCCTCACGAGTGGAGGTGGATGACCATATGCCTGATGGATTCCAGGTTACCTGAACATGATCTCATACTTCCCACGATTCTTCAGCTGGAGGGGCTGCTTCACCTCTTCCATGACCTTCACGATCCCAAAGTCAAGGCCTCCTTCAGCTCCTGCAGAGACCAGCAACCAGGGTGGGGAGGAGGATTAGATGGCGTGGGAATCAGAAGCAGAGGAACTTCCTGTTGAAGTTCCCATGGAAAATCTATGGTGTCAAGCTCAGAAAATTTATTTTCTGAAAACACTGCAGCTGAGAAAACTGCCCATAACTGAGTCTCAGCAAACAAATGATGGACTCTGCTTTGGCACCTACTTTAGCTCCCTCCGTCTTAGGACCGCTGTCCTTCCCTTCATGCTTTCCATTAGTTAAAACTTCTAGTAGCTAAAAAATATTTCATCAAGAATATAGTAAACATAGTTAGAATAATTCATATAAACTTATATTGTTTTACTTAGCACTGCCTCATAAGTATTTTTCCACATAATTAAAAACTTCTTGTAAATGTGATCTTAATGGTCAAATAATACACCATGATATGCTGTTCTATAATTTACAGTATTATTTTTATGGCAATAGTGTTCCATTCATTTTTTTAAATTTTTAATTTTTGTAAACATATATTTTTATCCCCAGGGGTACAGGTCTGTGAATCGCCAGGTTTACACACTTCACAGCACTCACCATAGCACATACCCTCCCCAATGTCCATAACCCCACCCCCCTTCTCCCAACCCCCCTCCCCCCATCAACCCTCAGTTTGTTTTGTGAGATTAAGAGTCACTTATGGTTTGTCTCCCTCCCAATCCCATCTTGTTTCATTTATTCTTCTCTTACCCCCTCCATTCATTTTAAAAAAGATTTTATTTATTTATTTGTCAGAGGGAGAGAGATCACAAGTAGGCAGAGCAGCAGGCAGAGAGAGAGAGAGAAAGAGGGAAGCAGGCTCCCTGCTGAGCAGAGAGCCTGATGCGGGACTCAATCCCAAGACCCCGAGATCATGACCTGAGCCAAAGGCAGAGGCTTAACTCACTGAGCCACCCATGTGCCCCAATAGTGTTTCATTCTTAATAGATATTTAGGTTATTTCTAATCTTCCATTAGTACAAATAATGCTGCAATAAATATCCTTGTACATAAGACTCATGACATCTAGGCAAACAGGCAGCTTTCATGTTCTCTGAATCTTGCTGAGGAAGAGGGCAAGCAGAAGAAGCAAAAATAATGGAAAACTGCATGCCAACAGGGAGGGTCTAACCTGGGTGTGAAGGCAGTGCAGTGGGCAGAATAATGCTCTGTGCCCTCAGAAGGTGTCCGTGTCCTTATCCCCGTGAATATGCTGTAAATATGCATATGAACCTGTGAATCTGCTTGGTCCTATGGTAAAGGGGGGATGATGGATGGAATTAAGGTTGCTCATCAGCTGACTCTGTCTATCACCTGACTTTAAAATAGAAAGAGTATCCTGGATTCTCCGGGTGGGCCCACTGTAATCATTACACAAGTAGAAGAGGGAAATAGAAGTGGAGAACAAGAGAGATGATGGTGTGAGAAGGACCTGACCCAAAGATGTTGGCTTTGAAGATGGAGAAAAAAGGACCATGAGCCAAGGATGTATGTAGCTTCTAGAAGCTAGAAAAGGTGAAGAAATGGATTCTCCTCCAGAGTTCCAGAAAGGAACGTGGCTCTGCCAATATCTTCATGTTAGCCCAGTTAGATCAGTTTTGGACTTCTGACCTGTGGAACTCTAAGATGATAAATCTGTATTGTTATGAGCCACAATTTGTGGCAATTTGTTACAGCAGCGATGGAAGACTAATGCAGGTAGGAAAAGAGCTCTGCCAACTTTGTGATTATTGCCACTCCTTGTCATCTCTAGCTGGAGGAAACTAAGATTAGTAGTCATGTTGCTGACATTACTCTGGGGCTTGCATCACTATTTGCTCAAATTCCACGCCCTCCCCAACAACCATTAGTCTTCCTCTACATAAGAAATACATTGCACTCAAAGACGTAACTTCTAAATACCCTTTCCCTGAAGGGGTCAACAGACCTTTGGGGAAGGTGATGTCCAAGGCGACGTCGTAAGACTCTGCAAAGACCAAGATGTTTTCAATCTGAACCACACCAACAAGATTTTCTGCATCTAAAACCTGTTAGGGTAAAAGGGATTCTTCAGTAAAAGCAAGATCCATGGGGGACTTGGAGCTGGAACTACGTGCCACGCAGCAGAAATGATGAAGCAGGAGATGTGGTAGAGAATATTTTAAAGATGTATTTAGCTTTTGTCTTCAGTGACCATTTGGTATGACAGGTGTTCTCATAACATCCTTTGGGAAACGCCACTGTTGACAATCAATATAAGAATGGGGAAAAGCGACTGCATTTTTCATCTTGTCCACTTATGAGGTTTAAATTATTTGTGTGATTTTCACTGCATTGTTGAAGTTGGGGGCTGTGAGTATACATACAAAGCAAAGTGTTCTTTGGAACTTCTAAATACAACAAACCCGAAGAGCATTTTTCTGCCCGTTGAAACAGAAAACTTACATGTTGTCAATCACCCTTGCTTTATTGATTTTATAAATCTGAATTCTTCTGTTTGTTTCTGGTTCAACCTATGGAAAAAGCACTAGATTTTCATATAAAATAAGTGTTTAATGTTTCTCTCCAGGAAATTTCAAATGTTTTATTTAAGTGAACACCTTTACTATTCAAGTTAGAAGTGTTAAAAAAAAAAAAAAAAAAAGCAAGCCTGCCTCCATCCCCCAGTTGCTCACTGTCCCCTCCCTCCCTGTCCCGAGGAGCACCTGAACTGCTGTCAGCTGTCAGCTGGACCCTACTTTTAACTCCTGAGACAAACAAGGGGGTGATAAACTGTCCATTCATCAAGGGGAAGAGCTGTTGGCCATGGGGGGTAGTTCTCCTGGATACCCCTGCCTTTCTGGTGGTGCCTCAAGTTGAGAAATAAAGTCACCAGCTCTGCATGACTTGTGCTTGGTGTCAAGTGGGAAATTGGTAGCTGTCACCAAACTCAAGTTTTAATTCAGAATTTCCATCTTTTCTTTCATTGAGCATTTTGCCAACGTTCCACAGAGCAAATTGGACCCACTTAAGTTTTACCTTCTTTTGCTGCTCAGCCTCTGACAGAGATGACAAAAAGGACTGGCAGCAGGAGGGCAAAACAAGACACACAATCTGGATTACCATTTCCAAAATTTACACAGTACCTTTCTCCTGATAGATGCCATGCACCTAGAACATTCTATTTCCTTTGCTTTCTTATTGGAGTAGAGGGTAGAGGTTAAATTTTGTAACTGAGGGAAATAGGATGAACAATTTAAGAGGTACACAAATAAAATAAAATGAGTTCACCAGAGCACTTTCCAAGGGGACCAGAAAGCAAGGTATTTCCTCATGTAGATGTTGAAGGAATCTGGGGAAGAGAAACCTTAGACAACTTTAAGGAGCCTGAGGGGAAACCCACTGTGTCTGCTTTGACTGGAACACACAGGGATGCCATATCATCCCTAAAATAAAGAAATGTTTCCATACCAGCTGGTAAACATCTGTCACATGACCTCTCCCAGTATCCCATCTTGCCTGCCTCCTCCACACCCCCACACAGGAACCCCTGGAGGCTCCATGACCCAGCACAGAAAGATGAAGCAGACAAAGCTGGGACCCTACACCAGCCATGTGGCCTGGGTCATTGTGTAGAGACCCTGTTTGTGTAGAGACTGGTGTTTAAAATGTTGACCACCACCCTCTGATACTCAAAACCAATTGTTGATTAAATGAATCTCTAAGTATCTGTGTTCAGCTACCTTAAGGACTGTCATAGGTAGGTGACAAGAGAGCCTGGATCTATTGAGTGGACCCAAAAGTTAGAAACAGGATTAATTCATGGAAGTCACAGTTGGAAATCTGAACCCAGCCCAAGGAAGAATTAAAAGACCTGTTCAAAGGAAGATCACGCTGCTTTGAGAGTAAGTTTTCTATCCCTGCAAGTATTCAAAGAGAAGCTTGGATAATCCCTTCATTGCTGCAGAATTGATGCAACAAGCATCAAAAGTCAATGACATTCATTCATTCATTCGTTCGTTCGTTCATCTTACAGATTCTCCTGGGTAACTTCTATGTTCAGGCCTGTGCTAGATGTTGGGGATCTGATGGGGTAGCGGACTGAATGGTGGCCATGTCTTAACCCCTAGAACCCATGAATGTGACTTTATTTGGAAAAAGTCTTTGCAGATGTAATTAAATTAAAGATCTCAAGGTGAGATCATCCTGGTTTATCTGGTGGGCCCTAAACCCAATGACAAATGTCCTTACAAAAGACAGAAGAGGAGAGGACACAGGCAAAGAAGGCCATGTGAAGACAGAGGCAGAGGTTGGAGTGACGCAGCCATGAGCCCAAGAACTGGAGCCACCAGGAGCTGGAAAAGGCGAGGAAGGTTTTCCCCTAGAGGCTTCAGAGGAAATGTGACCCTGCAGATACCTCAATTTCAGATTTTTGGCTTCCAGAATTGTAAGAGAATAAATGTGTGTTGTTTAAAGCCACTTAGTTTGTGGTGGTTTGTGGGCATTTGTTACATCAGCTCTCGGGAATGAAAACAGATGATAAGCAAGTCAGGCAAGACCTTGTCCTGATGGAGTTCACAAGAGAAAGGAAAGAAAGAAACAGGACATCTGCCAGGGGGAGGCGCTCTGGAGGACAGAAGGCAGGGTAAGGGACGGCTCATAAGGTGATTTCTTCTGTGGGGTGATTAGAGGAACCCAGTTGGAGCAGTGTTGTTTAGTAGAGCCGCAGGGCCTAGGGGCAACATTCTTGGCAGGGTTGTGGCAAGGCCAAGGGCCTGAGGCAGGAAAACGCCAAGAGACCACGTGACAGAGCTGAGGTGTGAAAGCTAGGGTAGGGACTGAGGTGGGAAGGGCCTGAGAAGCCCGTGGAGACCCTGGGCTCCGTCTTCACTGCGGCTGGAGCCAGCAGGTTGCTGCGGGGAGGAAAGGGGCTTGACCTGACTGACCCGCAGCGGGAATCGGGCCCAAATACAGGCAAGAGACGTGCCATGGGCGGCCTGGGAGAGGGCGGTGGCAGTGTGGGCAGAGGAGGGGGTGGGAGGGAGATAGGCTGGGAGGCAGCTGGAGGGCAGGCTGTCAGGGGAAGGAGGGACTCCAAGATGGTTCCTGGGTGTCTGCTGGGAGCACCTGGGCGAAAGGTGATGGTACCGAGATAGGCGTGTGGTCTGAGCCGTGAGAGGGTTCTGGAGTGAGCAATCGGGAGTCTCAGGCTTACTTTGAGATAGTAACACCATTCCCCCTCCCTCACTCCGTCTGCGCGGAGTGAGCGCACTGTGCAGCGGGCAATTAGTCATGAACAAGACTGCCTCCACGGAGCTTACAGTTGGGTGCAGAGCAAGACACTGTGGGTCAGTGGTTGTCAAACAGGGATCAGTAAGGAGCGTGTAACACAGAGACGTGGCTCTGTGTGTGTGTGAGTGTGTGCTTGTCAGAGAACCCAGGATGTACACATTCTGATGGCCAAGTCTGGAGATGTGCGACTCCTCACCTCCAACCGGATCACCTTCTTGATGTTGACAGGCTTGGAGGGCTGGAAGTACACCTGCAGGCCGTACTCAGCCTTGCTGGGGATGGTCCCCTGCATGGTGGACACGGCAAAGTCATCGCCCAGGTGATCCAGGCTGGTGATCCGCCAGGCCACCGGCAGGAGTGTGACGTTACGGAGAAGAACCACCTTGCATTCTTTCCTGCAAAGGCCAAAAGGAGTTTTATCCATCTCAAATGATTCTGATTTATTCAGGCAGGTCCAAAAATGCCCTTCTGGTTACTTTAGTCATTGCTTAGCTCACTAACTGGAGGTTACCAGGGGACAGGGCCTTGTGGTAGTGATGAAGGAATGCAGGATACATATCATTATAGTCTCTACTAGTAGCCCCAGAAATAAACATCCTCTATTTAGAATAATATAATGCCAGTAGATAAAATGTTAAGTTCCAGTTTTTGTCTAGTGTTCTCTGTGCTTTAATTTCTTCCTTCCTTCCTTCCTTCCTTTTTCTAGGAGAATCTATTTTTTTTATTGTGTTATGTTTGTCACCATAAAATACAGCATTAGTTTTTGATGCACTGTTCCAAGATTTATTGTTTACATACAACACCCAGTGGTCCATGCAATACGTGCCCTCCTTAACACCCATCACCGGGCTCACCCATCTCCCTACCCACCTCCTCTCTAAAACCCTGTTTCTCGGAGTCCACAGTCTCTCATGGTTCGTCTCCCCCTCCGATTTCCCTCATTTTACTTTTCCTTTCCTTCTCCTAATGTCCTCCATGTTATTCCTTATGTTCCACAAGTAAGTCGAGAAAGGGGAACCCTCTTACACTGTTGGTGGGAATGCAAGCTGGGCAGCCACTTTGAAAAACAGTGTGGAGATTCCTCAAAAAATTAAAAATAGAGCTATTCTATGACCTGGCAATTGCACTACTGGGTATTTACCCCAAAGATACAGATATAGTGAAAAGAAGGGCTATATGCACCCCAGTGTTCATAGCAGCAATGTCCACAATCGTCAAACTGTGGAAAGAGCTGAGATGCCCTTCAATAGAGGAATGGATAAAGAAGATGTGGTCCATATATACTATGGAATATTACTCAGCCATCGGAAAGGATGAATACCCAACTTTTGGTATGGATGATACCCATCCATCAACATGGATGGGACTGGAGGAGATTATGCTGAGTGAAATAAGTCAAGCAGAGAAAGACAATTATTATGTGGTTTCACTTACTTGTGCTTTAACTTCTAAAGCAAAGATTCTTAACCTTTGAGGGCAATGGACTGCTTAGAGAATTTGGAAAAAGTGATTCCTTCTGAGAAAAATGCAAATATGCACACATTTTGGCAGTTAATTTTGGGGGGTGGTTGGCCCTGGACCCTAAGGATGAAACATCTTGGTTTGTACAGGACCAGAAGTTTCCCCAGATGTAGGATTTTCAGTGCTAAAACAAGGAGAGGGCTGAGAAAATCGGGATGAGTTGGCCACCCTAGAACTGAATGTTCTTTAAATCCCATCGCAGTCCTGGTATCATCCAGAACTCTGACCTGTGCAACAAGAGCCGGTCAAAATGCAATTGTTTGGAGTCCAACTCGAGTTCTGGGCGGACCCCTTGGCAGGTTAACTTGAAGACAGCTGGCTCTGGGTTCTCCTTGATGCAGCAGACAATGCAGTCATCAAAGACACCGACCGCGGTAGGGTAGGCCCATATATTCAGCATCTAAAGGCAGGTTCAAAACAGTACATTGATGCTAAGAATGCCGCGACCTCCAATTTCCCAAGAAAGACTTGCCCTGGAGGACTTGTTTCCGTGTGGCTGTACCTGCTTCTCATTGGGTTTCAGAGTCATGTTGATGGGCTCCAGGAAGTAGGTGTTTGCTTTGACATCATTCTGAAAACAGAAGAATGCCTCCACGACCATTGGGGAATTGTTCAGGATGGTCAGCGTCTCTGTGTTGCCTGGGAACAAGGAGGACTTGTACCTGGAAGTGAACAAAGATTAGGGATGTGGATGTAAGGATGGACTGGGAGTTCAGGTGGCAAAGGAGACTGTGGGGCGTACGGCAGTGCCAGAGGGTAATGTGGTACACTGAGGCAGCAGCCTGGCAGCTAAGCTTCACAGTTGTGCAGACTTGCAGCTGGACTTGACCCCCTCCCCACCCCTGCCAAGCCTTGGTCTCCTCATCTCTAAGATGGGATGATAATAATTCTTAGGACTCCTATGAGTATTACACGCAATGGTGTACCTAATGCTCTTCAGGACAGCTACAGATATCAAATCCCCAGATGGTAGCTATTATTGCAAAGTATTCTTTTTTAAAAAAGTTTATTTATTTATTTAAGTAATCTCTATACCCAGCGTGGGGCTTGAACTCACAACCCTGAGATCAAGAGTCGCATGCTCTATCAACGGAGCCAGCCAGGTGCTCCATTATTGCAAAGAATTCTGAGAAACATGAGGCTCTATCCTTCCCAGGGCTTATATTCCCAGGACATATAATCCTTTGAGAGCAGCTTGTTCTTTCCCATCTGCCTTAGAGATGATCACATTTACCTCCTTCTCCTAGACCTGTACAAGACATTGCTGTTTTGACATGGATTCATTTGGCGTGGTTCACTGTTGCAAGGCTGTTTCTGTTCCCTTGTGACTTGGGGAAAGAGCCACAGAGGTGAGCACTGTGGGCATTAGAAGCTGCTCAGTTAATGGTAATGAAAAGGAACCACAGAAAGTACAAGGAATGCTGGTGAAGATGCACATTATCAGAGAGCAGAGCAAAGGCACCGTAGTGCCCAGTGGTGCCCAGGACAGTCTGAAAAGCTTTTTGGATATGCGGTGATGGAGGAAGGAAGGACAGTAAACGGTAGAGAGCAAATCAGGGTCAGAGAGGCAGAGTGCTCTCTAAGGCACTACCAAAGGGGTGGTGGCCTTTACTGTGTTAAATCCCATGTGCTAAGTCCTCATAATCCAGTTCAGTTTCACAAATCTGTGGACGGCTGCTATTATTTTCCCATTTTGCAGATGAGAACACTGAGGCTCAGCAGGGTTTGAGAAAATAAATAACACCCGGTTGTACTGGGTCTTGTTTTTTGGGCCACTGTAATCCTTCCCCTCCTGGACCAGTGCTGTCTGGCCCCAAGTTCTGGTCGGTTCCAGGGCTGCCAAGACACATGGCTCTCTGAATAGCAATGATTTCTCTGACTCTTGACCCTGGACTGCAGTGTCATCATGTTCATCAACCTGAGCCCCCTTCTTCTCTCTCCAAAGCCCTTCTACTGGGCCCCTTCTAGAGGAAGATCCACTCCAGCATCAGTCAACCCTGTGCGTCTTGGCTTTCTGGTCCAGCCTCTCAGGAACCAAACTCCAGTTATTAGGAGGCTGGAGAACAAAGAGGCTTTGTTAGTTCTACCAAGTCAGCATGAACATAAACACTCTAATTACCATAATAAATGCCAGACTGAATGAAGACGTGCTTAGAGCTGGGTCCAGTTCTGGTCATGCCTCCCTGCCTACACAGTGAGAAGTTTGTACATAACCGAAAAAACTGGCATCTCTAAAAACCTGTGACCGTCAACCTCACCGAGGGCGCCAATTCTGCCCGACAACCTTCCTCTGTTTCTCTACTATTCTACCTCTCCAACTTTCCACAAAAACCGTTTCATCTGCTCTCTATTTTCTCAACAGTTTTATCTTCTCTCTGCTTCCCTTCCTGTTAGGGATGACCTCACAACATATGTCATGGAGAAAACAGACGGTAGCATGGGATCCTTCTCCCGGGCCCAACCACATCTGCACCCGAAGCCGTCCTCCTTCATTCCTCCTAGTGGGCAGTGGTGTACCCTCTTCCTGGCAAGAACAGCATCTCTGTATCCTGTTTGTGTGGTCTCAGGGAGCTGTACCACCAATGGCACTTACTTCCTCTGGAAATGCCCACCTCCTCCTCCCTGTGTCCTCTTGGCATCCAAACAGCATAAGAACCACAGTGTGTGAGCAGTGTTCCTGGATCCCATGTCCCCTCCCGTCCTTGGCTGCCTGCACTTCTATTCAGGGCCAAGATTTCCAGAGAACGACCTTTACACTCGGTCTCCATTCTCTCACCTCCCACTGATTCCTCAACTCACTTTACTCGGGCTTCATGCTCAGAAATCCCCAAAATGACCTTTGCTAGGACCTCTCTGTTGTTTAACCCATGGATGTCCCCTGAGAACCAGACTGCAGAGCTTATTCCTTGGTGTGTGTGGCTACTAGCTATATCTCCTAAGCATCTCAAACAAATCCCAAAGTAGACGCTTGGTCCTACTCTTTCCCCACCAAAACCTTGTCCTTTTCCAGGCTTTTCCAACTGGGAAGATGGTACCCACATTCATCTGGGTGGCTTAGCAGAAACTTGGGGTGCAAGAACCCAGTTCTCCCATGGTTCAGAGCTAACCGAGGCAGCAATAGTAAAAGCTATGTCCACAGAGCACCCCGGCATGTACCATTCGTAAGTCCAACAGGAAGTCTGAAATTTGCTTTGAAATAATGGAACACGTACTTATCTCTTGATTTTCCGCAAAGCAGTGGCCCAAAGTAAAACCTCTCCGTGCTCATAATATACTTCTTAAAGATGACCTCGTTTTGCTTCATGTCTGGCTTTCGCTGAGGAAATACTACTCTGAACACAGGGGAGGAAAAGAGGAGGAGAAGCTGTCTGAGTGCAAGTTCAATGCTTCCATTTGATATTGACCTGAACCCAACACTCCCAGTTCAGCAAAGGGTTCAGGTATCTGGAGACAGAATGATTCTTAATCTGAGGACCTTAGTTGACCCCTTATTCCTTCTCCCTCCCTTCCACCATCCCCAGGGATGAGAGCTTGAACTTGAGGAAAAAATTCCCAGGTGTCTTTCATAATGAGTGGCGGATGGTAAGGCTGAGATAGATTTCCCATGCCAGTGTGCTCAACCAAAAAACTGAAAATCTGCGTGGAAAACTAGTTCTGGTGGACATTAACCAGCTTCAGAGTTCCTTGTTCAGTGTGGGCCCTGGTAAGAACTGCAAAAAAGCTCCTCTTAGTGGATAAGCTATAAAAGGCCTCAGCCCTGGAGGGTTTGTCCCACTAGCTTGCCCAGCTGGGTGACTTTATGTTGTGGATATGGGGTACGGTGGTGTTTGGTAGCTCAGAAAAATGTCCCCCCATGGAGAGTCACACCTTTAGTGATATTACAGGACAAAAAAAATCTGAGAGTACACATAAAACCTGCTTAAGTTTGCCTCATTGTCAAATAAGCAAACTAACTGGCCAGAGGACGACGCTTCCCTGGCCTTCGCACCTATTAACATTCTCTGTAGCTCACTTTGATGGTCCACGCCATTACTGTGGCTTCGTGGATGTCCAAGACACCGAAGCCCCATATGACCAGAGGGCCCGGGTGCTGCCCCAGTTCCACGTTAGCAGTAAGAGCTACCTTGCTTAAAGCGCTATGGGGCCAAAAGAAAATGTTTGTCGACTCACTCATTTATTTATTCAATATTTTTCAACTCTCTTTCTCTCTCCCTTTTAGGTGTAGATACTGTTTATTAACAGGCAAGGCCTACGGATTTATTCCTTCTTGGATCTACCCACGGTCCAGCCCCGGCAGCCTGGGGTCTTGGTGTGCACACATACGGGACGCTTCATAAATCTGTGTGTTGTCCGTGTGTAAGGGCCATGCTTCTATGTATCGTTCCAGTTCGAGCAACTTTCTCTTTTAAGGTAAAATACACTTACTTCGGGTCTTGGCAAATGTAGGGGTAACAGCAGACACCTCGGCAATAGAGCTGGTACTGGCGGCGGGTTCCAAGGATCTCGAAGTTGAATGTCTGGTCGAAGTTCCCGAGGTCATTGGAAGAGAAGTGTATTCGCAGCGTCACCTCACCGTTGGCTGGCACAATCCACCGGAAATGATTCAGCCTGCAAAGGACCACAGACCTTTAAAAGAGAGAAGGCTTCCTTTGGGCCTCTAAGAGCAGACAGGGCTGCTACCTGGGAGAAGTCCTGGCCATCCGGGGGTCCCGCTGGCAGGACAGGCACGCCTTCTATTTGGGGCTCTAACATTCCCTTCCCTGGGTGACTCAGAGGCCCACCTGATGAATTTCTCCTGGGAGAACTGCCCAGTGAAGTTGTTCTGGTCCATGTCCGACAAGGGGGCAATGGCTCCGGCTGTTCCCGCAGAGAGGCCCTTCCTGTTGAAGGCCATGCGACGTTTGTCCTTCTGAGTGTCTCGGGCCTGGTCTGCTTTTTCCTTTGGTTTCTGTCTGCTCCCCTTAGAGGAGGTGGTCTGCTCCTCCTGGGTCTTAATTAAACACAAGCACAGATCTTAAATACTCATGGACATATACATGAACGGAAGACAGAGACACCTCGAACACGTGTGTGCTGCGTGTTCAGGATGCTGGCAGCTGCTGAGGGCAGAGAGGAGGGCCTAGCCTACTTCACCAGTGGAGAAGAGGAGGAGAGCTGGTGCTTTCCTGGGCTCCCCATTCCCTGAAGAGGAGGCTGAAGCCCAGAGAAAGCTTCAAGCTGCAGGGAGAGGTTTCCTGTACTGCGTTTTGTTGGGGTGTGTTTTTAGTACCCTTTACTCCAGACCCCTCGCCCTCTCCCAATCACACTGATTTGTGGGCAGACCCCATCTGTATTCCTATAGAATACTCCATACTCTGAAATTTTCTGACTATTCCTCGAGCGTCATTTCGCTTATTCCTTCATTCCCTGTATTTTCTCTAAGCTGGAAATTAGGCATAAAGTTTGGTGAGATTCAGAGAAGGTGCTGTATATGTCACACTCCATCACAACAAGGGACAAAAAAAAAAAAAAAAGCCACCTCAACCCATGATTACCGATGCACGTATTCACCCTGGAATGGCACCTGCCAGACCTGGCCTCCATAATGTGGGTGTTTCCCTTTGCTGCCAGCTAGTCCCCTGCAGGACGAGGTTCTGGCTTGTAGTATCTTGTTTCCCAACAACGTACTGCTTTTTAGATCAGTTGGTGCTCCTTAATTAATTACTTCTTTTCTAATTTTACTATTCTTTCTATAGTTTTGGCTGCCATTCTTCTAGAATGAAGAGCTTTCCTTTGCCAACTGGGGATGAATTAGAGTTCCTCCTAGAATGGTTAAGTTCAAGAATGCTTAACCCTTTTCTGTTAATGGCTAATTTTAAGGAAAGAAGTGGGTGTCATCATCACCTCCGATGTGGGCAATTTTTTCCATTTTCTTTTTTATTTGGACTTTTTTCTAGTAGGGCATGTCCATTCATGCTGCTGATCTCAGGTGATAATTTACCATTTATTTTTAAATAGAAGTTTGAGGCAATCTCTTCAACAAATTGAGGCTGAGGCAGGGCCTACTGGCAATTTTATTTCCTACCGGTGATTTTATTACTCTTTGCTGATGTGCTTGGTTTGTAGGAAGCTGGGTGGAGAGATTCAAATTTGGGGCTACCATATTTCTCTGGGAATAAATAACCCTTCTCCAACTTTTAATAGACATACATTCTGCATATTACTGGTCAAACCTATTTTCTCCTGTGACTTATTCTATTAATTGTATACCTATTTTCTTCTACTTACATGTGATTTCATTTCAGTTACTCATAGTTTTAATCTAGCTGGAATTAGTTTTACTCTATTGTGTCAGGCAAAGAGATAAAAAGTGAGTTTACCACAATATCCAATCTCATGCTCATAACTTCTTTGAAAATCTGTTCTTTTCTTAGTGTTGTGTGCTCCCTTAACTTGTGTCTATTCTTTTTTTTTAAAGATTTTATTTATTTATTTGACAGACAGAGATCACAAGTAGGCAGAGAGGCAGGCAGAAAGAGGAGGAAGTAGGCTCCCTGCTGCACAGAGAGCCCAATGTGGGGCTCAATCCCAGGACCCTGGGATCATGACCTGAGCTGAAGGCAGAGGCTTTAACCCACTGAGCCACCCAGGCGCCCCTATTGATTCTTGTCTTCTCATGTACTGTGCGAATGACCTTAGCTTCCCAATACATACTAATATCTTTTTTTAAGAGAGCTGCTTTTGGAAAAGAGAGAGAGAGAGAGAGAGAGAGCGCTGCTTTTGCTTATTATTTCTCCCAAATGAGCTTTAGAGCAATTCAACAAGTTTCCTAGACCATCCCACGGGGACCAGAAAGGGTGGAAGATGAGAATCAGGCATTTTGAGAAAGGCTCACGTGGGGTCCCCAGGCGGGATACACGACGAGTCAATGGCAAACACATCAGTGAATGTGACACCCAACACCATACCCTGTTTTTGACCATGCAGAGGGTAACCTTCCTTGTCTGCCCATCTGAAATCCTGCCAAAGTCAGGAGAACAAGAGGCTGGCTTGCTCCTTACCTTCCCAGAGCCTGCGGTGCCCGAAAGCTCTGCTTCTGCTTCCCCTTCTCTTTTCTCCTCCAGCAGGGACAGCTCTTCAGATGGGGAGATCACAAACACGAAATGCTTCAGGATTTCTGTTGTGGCCAAAGGCAGCCGCTTCAGGGGGTAGGAGATGACTGAGAATAAGGCGGGAGGTGGGATGGGTGGTCCCGAGGAACCTAGACCCAAGATGTCCAGGATCTAAAGGAAAAGCCGATGGTTAATTTCTGATGCAGAGGGCAGGGTGTCCCCAGCTGCTCCCCTAAGTGAGCACAGGGAGGTTTGGACTCTCCTGCCTCTTCCTAACATTCTTAGGAGGTGCCACTGCCCTGGGCATGTGTCGGGGAAGGGGGGTGAAGGGCCCGTGACACAGCTCTGCAGGTCATTCTCATCCCCTGTGCGCCCAAGAGCAGGCTGGGGCTCTTGCTGTGGGCTGCGTGCCCCCTATCCTTCTCTTATCATGGTCTTAGTCCCCTTATTGTGTCTGTCTCTGCAAATGAATGTAAACTCCACTGGGACAGAAACTAGGCCGATATTACAGCACAGGGGCAAGTACACAGCAGGCGCTCAGTATGTTTTAGACGCCAGCTCTTAAGATTCTGATGTCAATGGTACAGAGTCAGTCCATCTACCTCCAGATCCCATGTTAATCTTTCTGTTACCATTAAATGTTCTTTCTTTCTAAGGCTGAAAGTAAGTGAGGGTTGGAGCAGGTCAAGTATGGCAAAGAAAACAAGTCAGGGTTCTGGGAATTGGGTAAAGGATGGGAAAGAAGAGAGAAGTCGAAAAGAAACCGAAGAGAAAATGTGCTCCTCCAGCATTCTCCCCTTCTGCTCTGTTTCAACTGAGTGGGCACCCTCTAGAGAGGGCGGCTTGAACATTTCGCAGCAGCTCCCATCTCAGCATGGAAACCCTTCAGCCCAAGCAGGCGATCTCCGCATAAGTCACTGTCACAACGGTGAATTGGACAGCCCACCACAGCATCTGTTCTGTGGACCAAGCGGGCACTTAGGCCGAGCTGGCAGCTGTGTGTGTGGAATCCTGGGTTTCTGACCTGCGGGTCAGGACGCCAAAGGCTTTTCCTGCCTAAGCGTAGTCAGTGTTAACTCCCAGGGTTTGAATGTCTGTGAGGGAAAGGAATGGGTAGTTTGTACCAATTATTAAATGGAGCGAGGGGTAAAGAACTGTAACCAACAGTCTAAGCTGTCGCCTGGGTTGTGGGGACAATGAGAATAGGCCAGAAGGTAACCTTGGCTATAGTCCTGGAACATAAAACAAGATAAGTTCTTTTTCAAAAAACATATTTCTGGGGAGAAAAGTGGACAAGAGTCCTCCCCTCAGGCTAAAGGGAGGCAGAACCATGAAATGAGTGGTTTGGTGTCATGTGTCCCCCAGTTATCTTCCAGCCTTTGGCCTACCGAGACCATTGCGGCGAGACTCTCCATGTGCGGCCGCATCCCACCCCAATCCCCCTCTTTGAGGAATTACCTGTGTTTTCCCATCAACTCTCACCTGCCAAACCTTCCTCCCAGGCTCTGTTCTCTCCTTGTTAAGGTTGCATCTAGTTTCCGATCAACTAAACTAAAAATCAGCAAACTGTGGCCCCCAGGTCAGATCTGGCCTGTTACCTGCTTTTGTAAATTAAATTGTACAGGGATGGAGTCATGTCCGTTGATTTACATGGTGGTGGTTGTGACAGAGACTGTAGGACTTGCAGCTTGAAATATTTGCTTTCTGGTGTTTTGCAGAAAAAGCTCATTTCTGGACAAAATGCTACAAAAACCATCTCCTCCAAACCCTCACCCAGGGGCTTCTGGCAATGCAATATTTTCTAGGGACAAAAAGCCATCTAATAGTATGATTTCTGTCACTATAAAGAAGCTTGTGGGAAGAAGATTTTCAAGTAATTGAGACTCTTTTCCACAGTACACCTATCTTGCCAGCCGATAACACTAGTATTGTCAATATTTAAAATCAACTCTGAAAATCTATGAAGAACTTACTAAATTTAATACCCCTAAAGGCAAATAATCCAGTTAAGAAACAGGCAGAAGGCATGAATAGACATTTCTCCAAAGAAGACACACAGATGGCCAACAGACACATGAGAAGGTGCTGGACATCACTCATCATCAGGGATGTGCACATCAAAACCACAGTGAGATGCCACCTTGCACCTGTCAGAATGGCTAAAACTAACAACACGGGAAACAGCAGGTGTCAGCAAGGATGTGGACAAAGGGGAGCCCTCCTCCACTGTTGGTGGGAATGCAAGCTGGTGCAGCCACTCTGGAGAACAGCATGGAGGTTCCTCAAAAAGTTAACAGTTGAACTACCTTACAACCCAGCACTTACACTACTAGGTATTTATCCAACTGATACTACAATACAGACTTGAAGGGGTACCTGTACCCCAATGTTTATAGTAGCATCATCAACAAGAGCCAATTATGGAGAAGAGCCCTGTCGTCCATTGACTGATGAGTGGAGAAAGCAGAGGTGGTATATTACTGAGCCATCAAAAAGAACGAAATCTTGCCCTTTGTGGTGATGTGAATAGAACTAGAGAGTATTGTTAAGTGAAATCAGTTGATCAGAGAGGCATGGCTCTCTGGCTGGCTCAGTTGTGAGAGTGTGCGACTCTTGATCTCAGGGTCATGAGTTCAAGCCCCACGTCAGGTGTGGAGCCTACTTAAAAAAAAAAATAAGTCAGCCAGAGAAAGGCAAAGACCATATGACCTCACTCATATGTAGAATTTAAAAAACAAGCAAATAAACATAGGGGAAGGAAAAAAAAAGAGAGGGATTCAAATCATAAGAGACTTTTGATGATAGAGAACAAACAGGCTTGCTGGGGGGAGGTGGACGGGGGGTAGGCTGGAGGGGTGCTGGGCATTGAGGAGGGTACTTGTTGGGATGAGCACTGGGTGTCATATGTAACTGAATGAATCCCTAAATTCTACTCCTGAAACCATCATTAGAGTATATGTTAACTAACTAGAATTTAAATAAAAACAAAATAAAAACCCCTCAAAACTCTATAGGCAGTTTTTTATGAGGTTAGATGGAGTCATTTAGATCTGTGGAAATTCCCATGTGTTTTCACCAACTAGAAAAAGGTCCTTTTAGCCACTGTTGTCTCATATCCAAGGGGACCTCAGAGATGAATGGAATTAAGGGGGTACAGAAAGGAACACTTTAGTGGCGATTAGCACAGTACCCACTCCCTGATTGATCACGTCTCCATCCCGGAGGAGAGTCTGTACCTGATCCCCTTTGGGAAGCCTGTCATTCTCCATGGCCTGCCTCCAGCTCACGCCTTCAAAGTCGGGCGTCTGGATGGTTATGAATGGCACACCCAGGTCCTTCTTCCCCTCGTGGTGGTCCTCCTCCCCTCCTTCCCCCTCTCCGCCGTCGCTCCGCTCCTCCAGGGCCCGGAGCTTCTCCAGACGCTCCTTCTCGGCCTTCTCCCGTTCCTGGCGCTCCTTCTCCGCCCTCTCCTTCTCTGCGCGCTCCCTCTCTCGGTCCTTGCGGCCTCGGCGCCCGCCTGAAGGGACCTGGCGCTGGTCGTCAGGTTCGTGGGTCATGTCCTCGGCGCCAGCGTGATGCAGTAGAATGCCTTGCTTCCGGTCCCAGTTCATGAGGATACTCTGAATATCCTTCAAAGTCAATTCGTAGGTCTTAAACTTCTGGGCCAGGTGCTTGTCGGCATCCTTCAGGAGGTCCCCTTCACTGTCCTCTTGCTCCTGCACCAGGGGGAGCCCGAGCAGGTGGATGTCTCCCAGCTGGTTCTTCCTCTTCTTGCTTAGATCATCCTTCTCATTTAAATGTTCCCTAATAGATGTTTTCCTTTCCAGTGCATCTGTCTTGACCTCTAGTTTGGAAAAAGTAAGAATCTAGAAAGCAAAATACATAAAACATGCTTAAAACATGGGGCGCCTGGGTGGCTCAGTGGATTGGGTCCTCTGTCTTTAACTCAGGTCATGGTCCCTGGGGTCCTGGGATCGAGCCCCACGTCAGGCTCTCTGCTCAGCAGGGAGCCTGCTTCCCTGCCACCCTGCCTGCCTCTCTGCCTATTTGTGATCTCTGTCAAATAAATAAAGAAAATATTTTTTAAAATGCTTAAAACAGTTTTTTAAGGGAGAAAAAACTGCCTGAGGCCCCACAGGATTGCAGGTGCCTCCTGCTTACATCAGGGCTCTGAGGATCATCTGGCGGGTGTTTGATAAAACATCCTCTCTATGGCCCTTTGTTGGCAACAAACAGAAGTTTAGAATTTGGCTGTGCCCAAGGCTTTTAAAAAAATATGTATTTATTCACGTAACCTGGCAAAGAAAAACCAACTTGATTCTTTCTCTCTTTTTAAACTTGCTTTGTGGGCTCTGATTTTCTTCTCCCCTGGATGAAATCCTTGGGGAGGCTCCACAGGTTTCTGCTCATTCTTTGGTGACATAAAGTCGAGCCGAGTCTCATGATGACAGCTGGCAGGACAGCCCAGAGTCCTCGTTCCAGGTGACAGCACTCTCCTAAGGATGGGCATGGAGGCAGGCCTGGCCAGGGTTGGCTGTCCCCTGGCCTCACGGTACCCCTCCTTCTCCACATCTGTCTGAATCTCTAACACAACCTGGAGAGTGTGGACCGGTTGGTCGTGGCACAGCTGTCTCCTAGTGCGTTTGCTCACCGAGGAGGGAGGGGGCTTGGCCACGACCCTCTCTTTTTCCATCGTTGGTAAGATGCGCGACTGCTAAGCTTGGCAGGTGGATAAACCATGCCACAGGTCTGCAAGGCCAATCTGATGTTAGAGTGGCTCCCTAGACTGTGGTCAAGATAGGCTCTTGGTTGAACACAGGGGCTCCCCAGGCTTTGCGGCTTACCGGAGGCCAGCTGTTAAGGCAGCCTGTTCAGCAGCATCTAGGGGGCTTGGGGGGACAGTGGAAAGAGCAACTGGGTGGGGTCCCGGAACTCTCTTGGCGTGGGGCTCGTGTCTCTGAACCCCAGAGGGTGGGAGGGGAGCCAAATAAAGCGCAGGCCAAGCTCTTGGCCCACAATCGGCTCTCAGCAAACGTCGGCCCCTTCCCTCCCACCTTCTGCTCCACCCCAAGGTATCAGGTCAGTTTTGTGGAAGGGGCGCGCGCCGGCTTGAGGGACTGGTGACGGTGAGCGCTCCCTCTGTTCTGCCTCTTGCTGAGGAGCGAGTGAGGGTTGCTACCTGCCGGCTGGTTTGAGATTTCTTCGCGGGAGGTTCCTCCTTCACTGGTAATTGCTTTGGCTTTTTGACTTTCCGCTTCAGTTCATCTTCTTCCCTTTGCCGCTCAAGCTCCTGCTGCAGCTTCTTTTCCTGCATCTCCCGTGCCAGCCTCTCCAGCTCCCTTCATCAAACCAGGCCGAGAAAACAGAGTTCAGAGCCCCTCCGGCCCCGAGCCCCTCCTCTGCCTGGGAGGGTCTGGATGGATGGACCAGGGAAGAGCTTTCATGGGCATAAAAGGAACGAACAAAAGAAATCTGCGTAAATGGGAAGGAAGGAAGGAAGAAAGGAAGGAGGAAGGGAGGGGGGGGAAAGAAGGAAAGAAAGGAGGGTCTCTGAATGTCATTCAGCAAAACTGATGAACCCCCCCCCCAACTCAATGAAGAGGAATCCTCAGTCCGTATTTCTATTCCAATCTTCTTTCATAAGAGAACAAAGCAAGGGCTAAAAATAAGCTTGATGTTAATAGTTTTTAAAAAGTAACTTTCAGGGGCACCTGGAGGGGGTGAAGTCAGGTAAAGGTCCTACTCTTGATTTCAGCTCAGGTCAGGGTCTCAGAGTCGTGGAAGCGAGCCCTGGGTCGAGCCCCGTGTCAGGCTCCGAGCTCAGCAGGGTGGCGGGGGGTGGGGGGGTGTCTGCTGGAGAGTCTCTCTCTCCCTCTCCCTCTGCCTTTCCCCCTGCTCTTGTGCGTGCTTTCTCTCTCTCTCTCTCGCTAAAATGAATAAATAAACAATTCAGATGAGGCCCAGCTTCTGACACTGTCATGTCTGATGTTCAGACAACAAGAAATTGTATTTTAAATAGCAGTCCCTAATGGCTAGCTTAGGGCCATGGCGCTGGATCTGAAAGCCGCATTCCTCTTCTCTCTCTCTCTCTCTCTCCTGCCTCCCTGCTATGGATTCAGCTGTACCTGTCCTGCTGCCAATGGCAAAGAGTGCACCAAGTACAAACAATTGTGGAGAGGACAGCATTTCTGAAAATACAAATCCCCTCTGTCTCCATCTCTAGGAATCCCTGGCTGGTCCTGGTTGCTGTGACTGTCTACCCACTGAAGTCAAATCTTCATTACGTGTGTGTGTGTGTGTGTGTGTGTGTGTGTGTGTGTGTGTGACAAATTATTGCTGAGCTTTGAGGATCAGATTTCCATTTTCTAAGTGCACCCTGAAATGAATTCCTGAAAGCAATGACCTGGACGAGAAAGAAAAGATTTTCCTTTGGAATCCCAAAGCCAGGCTTTTCATACCCCTGGAGAACCAGGGATCATTACCAGGGACCGTCCAGATGAAGAAATGAAGGCACACTGTGGGGGCAGAGAGGACATAAAAGCTCCTTGGGGGTCAGTGGGAGTAAGCTGGAAGTAGAGGAAGAGGAGAGAAGGAGGTTAAATAGAAGGGCAAGTATCTTGGGTCTGCCCCTTCCAATGTTTGGAATTCTATGGAAGATAAGAAATCTGCCCTCTTTCCCTGGCATGTTTGAAGGTCTGAAGGTAGATAAGGACATTTATCCTTCGCCTAACCTGTAGCTGAGATAGCTTGAGTCTCCTGGGCCCCAGGTGGTGTGGAGGGGATCCAGTCATTCCTGTGTGGTCCCCAGCAATGGGCACAGAGAGTGGCTGAGAACCTGCCCAGGGTCTCTGGCAAAACCCAGGCTGAGGATCAAGTGGGAGAGGCAGCCAGAACTCAGGGGACAGATAACACCTCAAAAGGTCACGGTGGTGGTTGGGGAAGGAGAAATGGCTGAGTTCTGGGGGATAACCATTCAGCTCATGTCAAGAGAGTGGCCTCTCGGTCACCAGCTGTGGACAACTGAGCACAGAGGCTGATTGATGAGCTGGACCTAGAGGACAGGTGTCAGGGGAAACTAGGGAGAGCCCCAGGACAGCACAGGGGCCAGAAGTACCCCCCATTCTGTCATATAACCTCGCCCTAGTCAGATGCCCTCCAGAGAGAAGGAAGGAAGGAATGAGAGAAACCCAGAAAGGCAGTCGCAACCAACACCCTCGATGGGCAACGTGTTTTCCTGCTCTTAGCAGGCCATCCTCCGGGGTTTCCCTTGGTCATGGCTGCTCCCCTGGAAGGTGACCCCAGCCTTCAGGACAGGCTGTGTGTTACTCCCAGGAGAACCACTTCCGCCCTGCCTGGCCCTTGATTCTGACCTCTTTTTCCTCTCGCGGAGGGCCTGCTGAACCTCTCGATTGAACACGATCTTCTCCTCCTCTGTCATGGCGTCATATTCATCCTCATCAATATTTTGGAGACGCTCCTTCTCTTTCTCAAGTGCCTCCCTGAGTTTGCGCTCTGTGGAGGGAACAAAGACAGGAAGGGGCGGGGTGGTAAGTCCCCAGCCTTGGCTGTGGGGTGCCCTGGTGGCTTCACTCCCAGCCCACATGGGCTACAGAGGGGTCCACGCCAGGGGGAGGGGGCTGGTGCCGGGGCGATGTGCCTGATCTCTGGCGGGCCTTGCTTCACTCACACGGCTCCAAACCTGGTATCCATCTGGAATAGCAGTTCCAGAGATGTCCCAGTCCCCAGAAGGGTGACTGTGGGACCTGGCATGGCAGAGAGGAGTTTGCAGATGTGGTTATGCTGAGGACCCTGAACTGGGGAGGCGGTCCTAGATTGTCTGGGTGGGCCCACTATAACCACAAAAGTCCTTGTAAGAGGGAGACAGGAGGGTCAGAGTCAGAGAAGGAGATGATGGAGGCAGAGGTCAGAAGGCTGTGAAGTAGGGACCGTGAGCTGAGGAAGGCTGGTGGCCTCTGAAAGCTCAAAAAGGCAAGGGAAAAGATTCTCTCCCTGGAGCATTCAAAGAAACGGAGCCCTGCCGATACCCCGCTTTTAGGACTCCTGACTTCCA
The DNA here is from genome assembly GCF_010015895.1 of Lontra canadensis. Taxonomy (NCBI): domain Eukaryota; kingdom Metazoa; phylum Chordata; class Mammalia; order Carnivora; family Mustelidae; genus Lontra; species Lontra canadensis. The sequence continues at coordinate 12,941,059 of NW_022631002.1, forward strand.
GAACTGCAAGACAGTAAACCTGTGTCATTGGAAGTCACCAGGTTTGTGGTAAGTTGTCACTGCAGCGATAGGGAAGGAACAGGCCGCCTGCTGACTTTATCCATGACGAACATGTGCCACCAGAGTCCTCAGGGTGACAAAGCCATTTGCAGACAAAGGGGCACCATCTCCCACCCCCTTCAGACTCCAGGTCCAAAAGTGAGGCTCGCTCCCAGCATGAAGGCTCTCGGCCTCTTTTTCACACTTCACCAGCACAACTTCCCACCTTCTGTTCTTCTGGGTTTGAGCTTTGGGCTCAGAGAGATTTGTCTGGAGATCTTTCTCTGACACTCACCAAGGGATAGAAACAGATAAGAATAATGATTTCTCTTTCCCGGGCTGTGGTGGGGATCAAATAAGTAATCCTGTAAAGCGTTTAGGCTAGTGCCTGGCAGATTCATAAATGTTCAGTAAAAATTAGATTTTAATACAATACTGTTGTTACTGGATGCTGTCTCAGGACTTCTTCAAAGGCAGAGGAATCTTCAAAGGGAGAGGAGCCCATAATGCAACTGCGAAAAACTTCAATCCGCAGGTAATCGAGAAAATGAAAGAGATATTTTAAGTTGGAAATGAGCTTTCTGAAAAACCAGGAAGCTGGAGATTGGAACACTGCTGGGGATGCCTGGTCATTCTTCCTAATTTTTCTCTGGATGAGAATGTAAGGAAGCAGTCTTTGAACTCTGTTTAAGAGCTAAGAGACCTCATGTTTGTAATTATTTCCCTTAATGGAAAAGCATTACAATTTGTGTAGATTTTCCCAGAAGACAGAGGTAAGGCCAAGTAAGGAGGGGCTGTGATGTGACCAGTGCTGAGGCCAGAGCAGAACTCTGCCTCCCAGGGACAGCATGGCTTCCTCCCCTGGGGACCAAAATTTGTTACGACTGCTTCTGACTACAGCAGGAACTCAAGCTGACCTTACTGTGTATGTGTCAGTCACTGAAAAATTTTTCAAGCCACTGTTGTAGCGACAGAAAATGCAAAGGTATCAGAGTTACACATACCTTACTAATTTGCTGTGTGATCTTTTTTTTTTTTTAATTATTTATTTATTTGAGAGAGGGAGAGAGAGCAAGCATGAGTGGGGAGAGAGAGCAGAGGGAGAGGAAGAGAGAGAATCTTAAGTAGACTCCCACTGAGCGCAGAGCCCGACACGGGGCTCAATCCCATGGCTCTGAGATCATGACCTGAGCCAAAACCAATAGTCATTTTCCTCATCTGTAAAGGGGGGGACAATGATCTTCAGAGAGTCATTGAGAGGATCAAATAACTCCAGGTGCCATGCCTAGGCATTTCAAATGTACAGAGCGTTTGCTGCGATGTCTGGACAGAGCCTGCTAAGATGCAGAAACGGGCTTGTGAGGTTTCTCAGCACCTCCAGCTTGGCAAGAATTGCACAGCTGTCGTAAGCAAAAGTAAGCAGCTAATGAATCACCTGAGTTAGGATGGGACCGTACGGTGATGGGGTCCCCTTAGGTTGACTGTGATTATAGAGAAGATGAAGGGACACACTGTAATATTGGGAGAAAGGGGAATGTGACTATTACGAGAAGAGCCAGCTGGGTTCATCCCTCAGCCTGTCGTCTCTCAACAGGTCACCTGTGTCTGCCAGGTGCCTTACAGGACGGTGGGGAGACACGACGAATAGAATATTCCCGGTGGGGAAGCATTTCACACGGCCCCTGGCTCTGCCAGAGGGACAGCCCAGGAGGGCATGGGGCTTTACCTTCTTGCTCCTTTTTGGCTTTCTCCTGGGCCTTCATGGCTGTATAATCCTGGGCCATGTTGATAACGTAGATGTGGTCCCGGCAGCCGATGGCCTTCAGAAGGCAGAGGAGAGCCACGGCCATGTTCCGAGCGAAGAGGGTCTCGAGGCTGTCAAACACCACTCCCCGGATGCAGTCACTCAGCTGAAAGCGCGGTGAGCAGAGAGGGTTAGCAGGGCCGCAGTTGCCCAGCTCGTCTGAGGGCGCTTTCCCTGGGGCTGCAACCAGGTCAGCAGGCCTACCTCGCCCCCAGGAAAACACCGAGGAACCACCCTTCCACCTGCTACATTCAACGTGCTGTTAGAAAATACAAGAGAAACACCCAAAGAGTTTACCAGTCACGATAGATCTTCATTATCTGTATTTGCAGAGTGAAAGGTTGATTCTGTCGCTATGGAACTGGAGGAAGCAAGCGGAATGTAAAAGTGAGGGTCTGGGAAGGTCCAGGGGGTGCAGGATAGAAGATGGAAAGGCAAGATATTCCCACGCACCGAAAAACAGACAGCAAGGGCCACAGGAGCAGGTGTGCCATTCGTAGCTTTCTCAGTGTTAGTAACGCCATGGCGGGGAAAGAGCTCCATCCCATGAATCACGGAAGAGTGCCCTCTGCTGCACTGACGTGTTACTCAAGGGTCGTACACACACGGAGCACCCCGGGCAGAGGCTGATCACAGCTGGGATTTTTTGGTTTTTAAAAAAATGATTTCATTTGGGGCGCCTGGGTGGCTCAGTGGGTTAAAGCCTCTGCTTTTGGCTCAGGTCATGATCCCAGGGTCCTAGGATCGAGCCCCACATCAGGCTCTCTGCTCCGCGGAGAGTCTGCTTCCTCTTGCCTACCTGTAATCTCTGTCTGTCAAATAAATAAATAAAACCTTTAAAAAAAAGATTTCATTTATTTGAGAGAGAGTAAGAGCAAGTAATGGAGCATGTATAGGAGGGGCAGAGGCAGAGGGAGAAGCAGGGCCCCCGCTAAGCAAGAAGCCCAATGCGGGGCTCGATTCCAAGATCCTGGGATCATGACCTCAGCCGAAGGCAGACACTTCACCTACCAAATCACTACTGGTTTTTGATGAGGCAAGAATCTTGTGTCAGAATGTAAATCAACTACATCACTAAAGACACCATTTATTGCAACTGCTGTTTTTTTTTGTTTTCTTTGTAGCAAGATTGTCAATGAAAGAAGCAGGCAAACTCCATGTTTTATCCAGGATGGCTGTTTTAAGTAGGTCAGTTCTGTGTGGCCACTTTGGCTGTCCCGAGATTTAACCCGGGCCCTTGGCACACCTGCACGTGTACTGGCCCGCCTGGCTCACATCCACTGAAAGGGACAGCACCTTGAGCGCAGTAGCCATTAAACCTGAACACGAGTCATTTCCTCTATTAACACTTCTCTTGGGAAGCTCAGGCCCCGTTTCATTCTATTTAAATGCGCAACTACTATTGTGGCCCAGTTTGAAAAAACCTAGGCAAACGGACAACTCCAGGACCTGGTGAACAATTTAGCTCTCTGGAAACCATAAGCAGCAAACAGGCTTAAGTGGTACCCTCCCCATTCCTGCTAATCTTGTTTTAACTTACAACACATTCTGAAAAAAAAAAAAAAAAAAAAAA